>NW_027597028.1:0-112103 GCF_964194155.1 Cetorhinus maximus
CGCACGATGGTATAAGTAGAGAATTGAGACATTCACAAATACAGCGATCTGGGCTTTGTGCCATGGTATGGCGAGCTGGCAGCTCCCTTAACTGACTGGAGTTCAATGGGAGTTCGGATCGGGAGAGCTGTGAACTCTCGCTGGCTGGCACCGGTTTTAGATCACTGTAACAGAATTATACAAAGTCAACATCCATCCCAATGTCCTGAAAATGCCATTGACTTCAGTCATCCTGCCTTTTTCGGTTCTACCATCAACTCATCTCCTGTTCCCACAGCTCAGATTTTACAGGTCATTGCAATATTATTCCTGTGTGTGTGTGTGTGGGGTGGGGTTTATTGTGTATTCTCTCTCGCCTTCCTGTTCCAATGCTGGACTTTCTGTCATATCTCAGGAGCAACAGCTGAAGCGGCGGCTGAGTCGCGGACTCTCCGCAGCCGCTGCCTGAATTTCCGCTTGTCTCAGGTCGCGCCTCTATTGCTCTCCGGCGGAGAATTTAACTTACTGACGGGTCAACCGTGTCTCCATGTGACTGGAAACTCATGTTATTGTTGTTTTTGGTGTTGTTGCAGCCTCTGGAAGCGGTGTTACTGTGAGGGTCCAGCAGAGAGAATTGAACGGGACCGTGACCCAGTCTGTCCTTCTCCCTGTCTCCTACTCCACACTCACACCCTACTCCGCTTTAAAGATACAGTGGCGTCTATTGCCCGGAGAAACCCCATTTGTGACGCTGACCCGATCAAGCTGCTCCCGACACCCTGACAGACCCGGTTATAACTGTTCAGATCGCACGGAGACTGGTCCTTCCTACCGGCACCGAGTTCACCTCTACCCGGGGAATGGATCCTTGTTGCTGTGGGATTTACAGCCCAGTGACAGCGGCGTCTATGTGATATCTGTTTATGCTGATGGTGAGGATGCAGCCAGGGAAGACAATGTGACTTTAACCGTCTATAACCAGACAGGTAAGAGTTCACAATCTGTCCATTAAACCCCTTTAAGGGGTGGGATACGGGAGAATTAGTTTAACCATCTCAAACGATTTAAATTTCCTAAAGGCTTTCAATAAGGTCAGAAGATGTGGGGTAGAAATGACGTTCCGCTGTGGCCGGGTTTGTGAGTGGGGAATGGGGAGAGGGGTTGGAGACAAATTCCGAGGGTGTCTTTCCCGCCTCCTGACCTCCCCCCACTCCCCCCTCCCCCCATCCCCCCTCTCTTCCTCTCCCCCTCTTCCCCCTCCTCCCATCCCCCGTCTCCTCCTCTCCCCCTCTTCCCCTCCCCCCCCCCCCCTCTCTCTCCCCCTCTCCCCCTCCCCCCACCCCCTTCTCTCTCCCCCAACATTCCCCTCCCCCATCCCCCCTCTCCCCCCCGCCCAATCCTGTCCTCCACCCCCTGCCCCTCTCCTTGGTGACCGGATGCAGTCTGGACACTGGTCACCACTTCCTTTCCACAGCTTGGACCACAGATCAGCCCCTCGGAGGGTTTTAATCCCCCACCCATCCCCCCCACCCCACCCCTGCCGGATGAAATGGTGGGGGGGTGGAATAAGATAGATGAATACGTGGTTGGAAAGATGGTGCAGGAGGGAGGGCTTTAGATTCCTGGGACACTGGGACTGGCTCTGAGGGAGATGGTACCTGTACAAGCCAGACGGGTTGTACCTGAACAGAGCTGGGACTGAGTTCCTTGCAGGGCGTTGTGCGAGTGCTGTTGGGGAGGTTGGGACAATTTCAAAGTTTGCGGACGACTCAAATCTTGGAAGAATTGTAAACTGTGAGGAGGACAGTGTAGAACTTCAAAAGAATATTGGCACATTGGTGGAGTGGGCAGATAGGTGGCAGATGAAGTTCAAATGCGGAGAAATGTGAGGTGATACAATGGCACGAAGAGCATGGAGAGATTGTATAAAATAACGGATACTATTGTAAAGGGTGCGCAGGAGCAGAGAGATCTGGATGTATATGTACATAAGTCATTAAAGATGGCAGGACAGGTGGAGAGAGCTGTTTCTAAAGCATACAGTATTCCAGGCTTCATTAATAGGGGAACAGAATGCAAGGACAGGGATGTTTTGATGAACTTAGAAAAGGCACTGGTTAGACCTCAGCGGGAGTACTGTGTACAGTTCTGGGTGCCACACTATAGGAAGGGTGTGAACGCATTGGAGAGAGTGCAGAATAGGTTTACGAGAATGGTTCCAGGGATGACACACTTCAGTTATGAGGAAAGATTGGAGAAGTTGGGACTGTTTTCCTTGGAGAGGAGAAGGCTAAGAGGAGACTTGATAGAAGTTGGCAAAATCATAAGGGGTCTGGACAGAGTAGATAGGCAGGAACTGTTCCCGCTCACAAACGGATCAAGAACCAGAGGGCACAGTTTTCAAGTGTTGTGCAAAAGAAGCTAATGCGAGGTGAGAAAAACCTTTTTCACACAGTGAGTAGTTAGGGTTTGGAATGCAATGCCTGGAAGTGTAGTGGAGGCAGGTTCAATTGTGGCATTCAAGAGGGCATTGGATGACTATTTAAATAGAAACAACATGCAGGATTACAGGGAAATTGCAAGAGATTGGCACTTAGTTAAAATGCTGAGAAAGCCGGGGCAGACACGATGGGCTGAATGGCCTCCTTCTACATCGTCACAATCCTGTGATTCTGTGGTGTGTTTTAGGCAGAGTGAGCGGGTTGGGGTCGGGTCATGTAAAATAGGTCGGCTGGCTAGCCCACCGCCTTCCCGCTCACCCCCAACCTGCGCCCCATAATACGGGTGGTGGGTAAGGGCACCTGCTAGGCTGCCTGCCCTGAGGACTACCGAGGCCCTCGACTGCCCAATTATTGGGTCCTTAAGGGTCGAAGCCCAGCTCCACCACCATAATAGGCTGGCCAGCGGAAGATTAACTATGGTGGGAATGCCATTTCATCACCAGTTTTGGTGAAAGTGGGTGACCTTCTTTGAGGGTACCCTTTGCCCATGAGGGGGGGGGGATTGGCATCCCTCCCCCTATGATTGTACTCTTCTTTGTGCCTCCCCGCCTAGTCTTCAAAACCCAACTCCCACACCCCTTGCATCCCTCCCTAGACTCCCCGATCCTTCCCCACCCAAAACCCAGTATTTACCTGTCTCTGGGATCCATGTCCTCTTCTTCGTGAAGCATCTTGCAGTCCCAGCACCACCCACTACTCGGTTCTGGCCAGATTTGATTGGCTGGCAGCTCTCGAAGGCCGGACTTCCTCTCACTGAGGGGCAGGAATCCACCCCTCACCTCATTCAGGCCACCCGGAGCGCGTTGTGGCTGCAGGGTGATGTCAGTTGATTCTGACTGGCTTTCCCTCTGGGGGTGGGCAAGCAGTACATGGCACCCCCAACCCCCTGTAAAACTCAGCTTGGGGTGGGGAAGGCCCGTCTCAAGTGAGGACAAGTTTTACAATGACTTTTTCAACAGTAGGGAGGGAGATCCATGGAGTCAGTGGACTAGCTGCAGAATGGACAGCAAGTTGGCTACCAAACAGGAAACCAAGAGTAGGGGGGCTAAAACTAGTTACCTGGACTGGCAAAAGGTGGGAAGTGATGTTCGACAAGGACCTGTGCTGGGACCACTGCAATTTGCAATTTGCATAAATAATTTGAAGTACAAGTGTGGATATGTGGATGATAATTCAGCCCAACCAGTCTATGCTGGTATTTATGCTCCACTTGAACCTCCTTCCATTATCCTTATTTAAATCTATCATCGTAACCAACTATTCCCTTCTCCCTCATATGTTTTCCTGACTTCCTCTTAAACGCATCTTTGCTTCAACCACTCCTTGTAGTAGCAAGTGTCATGTTCTCGCTGCTCTTTTGGTAAAGATGTTTCTTCTGAATTCCCTGTCGGATTTCTTGGTGGCTATCTTACATTGATGGCCTCGAGATATGCTGTTTTCCCACAAGAGGAAACCTTCTCCCTGTGCCCACTTTAACCTTTCGTAAGTTTAAGTGCCTCTTATTAGGTCACCCATCAAGCCTTCACTTTTCAAGAGAAGGAGACCCTTTCCAGGGTTTTTTTGGATGGTGGGGTTTCCCTTCCCGCTGTCAGAGGAGTCGGGGGGAAATACACCCCCATTGATACTGCCTGGCCCCAGCCATTTCACGCTCCAAGAAATGTTAATTTGCTGGAGGTGGGACTTCCGCCATTCACTCGGGAGAAAGTTCCGCCTCAGAGAGCTGCTGGCCAATCAGATTGGCTGGTAGCTCTCCTGTCTCAGTGGCGCCAGAAGAAGCAGTGGATAGGACCGGGACTGCAAGCAGTCCCCATCGTCTCTGTCCCAGGAGACCAGGACCAGATTGAGGGGGGGAGAGGGGTGTGGTGGTGGTGGGCAGAGAGGTTGGAGGTGTTGGTGGAGAGGCTGTTAGGAAGTGAGGGGCCAGACCTTCTGGGGAGGGATGCCCGATGTTAAAAAGGGGGCTCCTGCCCCCACCCCACCACCCACAACCTTCCCACCTGAGACCCGAATACAGTTCACTCTCAGGTTTTGCCCCTGCCCCTGAATTTCTCCTGAAAATTGAGGCTGTCCGGGAAAGGACCCTTACGTGGTCAATAATTTGCCACTTAAGGGTCTTAATTGGGACAAGGACAGGCGGGCGGGCCAGCCTAGGCCTTTCCCATCCAAGTATAAATTGCGAAGGGGTCAGAGCGGGCGGGGAACCCGGTGGGAAGACCATCCGAGAAATTTTCCCACAACCCCCCCCTTCTCCCACCCCCTCACAACCCCTCGCCGTCCCCGCCAACCAAGCCGCCGGCAGGGGAGTGTGAAATTCTGCCCCCTGCCTGCCAATCCTTTTCTGATGTGTACATACTGACATTTCTGGTACCATCCTCGTCAATCTTCTCTGCACACTCTCCAGTGGTACTATACCCTTTTTAATAATATGCTGATCAGAACTGCACACTGTACTCTAAATGTGGTTTTTTCAAGAGTCGATACAGGTTTAGCATAACTTTTCAAATTCTATCCTTCTAGAAACAAAGCCTGGTGCTCTTTTTGCTGGCCTTGTTCTGTCGAATAACTTTTAGCGATTAATGTATATGCACTCCGAGATTCCTCTGTTCCATTACTCCCTCGAGAAGTGTAACTTCCAAGTAGGAAGTGATTTTCCTATTCTTCCTATCAAAATGTACTACCTTGCACTTAGCTCTGTTAAACTTTACTTGTGAATTATATGCCCATTCTGCAAGTTTATTCATGTCCTCCTGTATATTGTGGTATTCCTCCTCAGTGTTGATTGTCCCACAACCCTCCTCCCACCCTCACTTGCTGTCATCTGTGAATTTAGAAATTGTGTTTTTCATTCCAAGTCTAAATCATTCATATAAATCGTGGTCTCAGACTGATCCTTGTGGAACACTACTTCCCACCTTCTGCCACTCTGAATAACTACCCTGTACTCCCACTCTCCGCTTTCCTCTTGGAGCCAGCTAGCAACCCAATCTGTCGCTTGTCCCCTGACTCCACATTCTCTGACCTTATCCATTAGCCTGTTATGGGGCTCCTTATCGAAGGTCTTTTGAAAATCCAGATAAATTACATATACTGCATTAACATTGTTTACTCTCTCTGTTACCTCTACAAACATTCAATAAGGTTGGTTGAGCAAGATTTTCCCCTTTGAAATCCATTTCATAATTATTCATTATTCATAATTATATTGCTCATTTCTAGATTTCTTTCATTCTCTCCTTTAGTAGGGATTCCATTATTTTTACTGTAACCAATAAGATGACTGGTCTATAATTCCCTGGACATGTTCTGTCCCTTCATGAATATTGGAATTACATCAGCCAGCTGCCAGTCCTCTGGCACTACACGTATTTCTAATGAATTATGAAATATGTGTAATAATGCCTTTGCTCTCTCAGCCCTAGATTCTTTTAAAATACCTGGGGCAGTTAATGGATGTCCGGCAGGAAGCTGGCCAGCTAGGTAAGGGAAGGGTGGGCAGGGATCAGGGATCCAGGGCAGGATGTCTGGGCAGAGAGGGGTCAGGCTGCGAACCGAATGTCGGTCACAGTCACCTATTTAAAGGCACTTTTGCACGAGTTGGTTAATAGCCTGGAGGCAAAAATATGGACCAAGAAGACTTGCAGTTCCATTGAATTATTGGATCAGCAGCAGGTAAGAATTTGTTTTTAAATTTAGTAACTATTGTGTCAACTGTCTACGACTCGGGACCCTTGCCAAGGAGGAAAGAACATTTTAGACACCTGTCACCTTCCCCTTAAGAATAGTAAGTGTTTAGGAAAATACTCAAATTTAACCCTTTAACTCTCTTTGCCTCTTCAGGGGTGGTATGACCATATGACAGTGAGAATGGAGAGAGCAACTGTTGAGGGGCCCAGACCAAGTATGGCCCCATGGTTTGATGATGATTCCCAGTGAGTCCTCCTCCAGACTGTGAGTGATCAGTGGGAGGTCCTCATGCCTGCTGATGGGAAGAGGAGACCTCCCAGTCAGACCAAAGCAGCTGGACAGAGGTGGCAGAGGTAGTGAGCGGCTATGGGGTTGTCCACAGGGCATGGCTGCTGTGCTGTAAAAGGCTTAATGGCCTATTATTTGCCAGCATGAGTGTGTAAGCATTTTACAGATGGACAAATATGGAAGAGCGTGAGGGTGTGATGTGAGTCAAGTGTGGGATTGCCTATTGTCTTAGCCAAGTACAAAACGGGGTGTGAAGCAGGGGTGGGGCTGTGGGTTTGTGGGGCGTATGAACTGCAGCACCTATTGGTTAGTTGCGGAATTGTTGGCTGCTGACATGTTGGCCCCACAATTGAAAGCATGATTCCCCCACAGCAGACTCATTACAATGTCCCTTTTTATTTGCAGGAGGAAAGGACACTGGTGAGAGCACATCACAGTCACAAGACCAGCTGTCGGAGACTGAGGTAGAGCTGGACTCTGGCACTCAGGAGCGCTGGAGGCGACTCAAAGGCCTGAGAGAAGCAGAGGACTTGAGGTGGTAAACCCACCCTGGCAGTTTTCGCCCCTCTGGAGCTGGAGCTGGCGGTGAACCAGCGGAGTCTCAGTGCTGGGCAAGGCCGGGTTGGAGGCCAAGGGGTGGTGATGTTCCAAAGACGTCTAGTGCTCTCCTGTAAGGAGAGGGCTGAAGGGGCTGGGTTGTGGGGTAGGGGGCTGTGGAGCGAGCTGGGGAATGTGGTGGGGCGTTGGCATTGATGGGTTTGGACTTAAGAGGCTTGCAGAATTTGGGAAGGAATGAGTTCTGTCTCAGTGTTGAAGGGGCTGAGGTTGAGATCTTGGTTACCGTCTCCCAGTGTCGCCAGTGTGTGTCTTTAGGAAGCGTGCCTCTCTCTGAAGTCATCTCAAACAGTGATGGTGCCCTCCATGCTCCTTGCTTGTTTCCCCCACAGGTGAAACGTTGGCAGCTGTGACCCACAGCCTCAACGGGCCAAAGTAAACCTCTGAGGATGAGAAGCATCAGCGGGCACAGCCTCACATCCTTGCTCCGACCTATCACCAGTGCAGATACCCGCGCCTCAGTGGGCTGGCTCTGAGGGATTCACGCACTGGTGAGGGCACGTCACAGTCACAAGACCAGCTGTCGGGGACTGAGGTAGAGCTGGCCACTCGCACTCGGGAGCACTGGAGGCGACTCAAAGAGCTGATGAGAAGCCTCTGGTGTGACCCGTCAGGTAGCAAGTGCTGGATGTGGCAGCTGTTCAAGAGGGGTTGGCGCATGCTGGAATGGAGGAGTCCATCCAGACCAATTGCGCTGCGATCACCCGCCCTTCAGAATGCATGGCTTTCTGCACTGAAAGACTGGCAACTGTCATGGAGGCCCAACCCCAGCAGCTTACTGATGGGATATGCATTGTGACCTACACTGCATTGCCTTGTCCCTGAGCTCCTGCGCCCAGAGCCGGAGAGGACAAGGAGCCCTGGAGTCACATCCAGGCCCTGGTTCCTCCTGCTAAGGCAGGGAGGACCGAAGCAGCCTCACGGCGGAGGATGAGCAGCTGCTGCTGCCGTTGGGGGTCACCTCTCGGGGTGCTTCTGATGGGGGTCAGCCTCTTCCCTGTCCCTCTGCCCATTGACGCAATGCCTCAGAGTGCCATGGCAGCCTCTGAGACCCCTGCCTCTTGTGCAGGAGGCTCCCACCACACCGGGGGCCCTCACAGCCTCAGGCGACCAAAGGCCGCCTGCCAAAGGTCATCCCAAGCAAAGGGGCATGAGGGTCAGCAGCCTGACTCTAGGATAGCTGGCGTCGAGGGCCGAGCACCATGAGGTAGCACCCAGAAAAGGTTTAAAAAAAAACACCACATTAGTCACATGGGGTCCACAAGGTGATTGCTTGGTTTTGTTTGGTCTGATAGTTCCTGATTCCTTTTGTGAATAAATAATTGTTCTTTGTACTTGTGTCTCCGGCTGCATTAATGTGTCGTGTTTGTGATGTGCTAGTTTTGACTCGGATCGACTCCATGCTGCTAAGGGAGTTTGTGCTCATGTGGGCCTCTCTGATCAGCCGCACTTGGCACCCCTGCATTGGCACATGCACAGGCGGCCCCGCTGTTGATGATTGGGAGACGCCAAGAGAAGGTGAGGATGGCCAAGATGGTGGCATAGATCAAACTACAGAACACTCATTAAATCTTTGCATTATTAGCAAATTTCACTTCACCCCGGCACCTAAAGAGTCCTGCACACCGGCTTGCTCAGCTGGCTGACATTACTCATCTTCCTTATCTTCAGATTCATCCTCAGACTCTTCGCCAGAGGACAGGGCTCGCTCCATTAAATCCTCTTCTACAAGGGCTTCCCCTCTCTGGAGTTCCAGATTGTGCAAGGCATAGCAGGCCACGACCATAAGTGAGAGTTGAGTAGGAGAGTATTGAAGAGCACCACCTGACCGGTCCTAACATCAAAATCTTGGTTTGAGCAGTGTAATGGTCTGCTCAGTGATGCCCCTGGTGGAAGCAATGCTCTCATTGTACCTTCTCTCCTGCACAGTGCATGGGCTTCGGACTGGGGTCATTAGACACCTCTTTAGGGAGTATCCTTTGTAACCCAGGAGCCAGCCACCCAAAGGTTCTGGTCCACAGAACATCCCTGGCACCTGGGAGTGTCTCACCAAGTGGGCATCATGTCTGCTTCCAGGATAGTGTGCACACCCTCATCATCCTTTCCCTCTGGTCACATAAAAGCTGCCCGTTGATGGAATGGAAGCCTTTTCTGTTTATTAATGCCCTTGGCTGTCTTGATAGTGCTTTAAATGCCACATGTGCAATCTATTAGCCCTCACACCTTTGGAAACCCTGCAGTGTTACCAAAGTCTCAGGCTCTGTGCACCTGACTGAGGTTGTCATTGCTAAGTGAAGTGAACTCATGGCATGTGGGAAACCTGATGGGTCACTGGCTGTGGTATCCCACAATGGCCTTCAGAAAGACCCTGAGGCAAAAAAACATCAGGGCCACTGTGACCTTCAGTGCCTGAGGCATGGGGAGCCCAGCAACACAATTTGAGGCAATTTCCTCAGCCAGCATGTCACATGGTGATTATCCCGCCCCTGCTCCCCGGAGAGACACAGCCTTAGGCACTGGAGCTCTGGCATTTGGAGGTATGTCATCCTTTGCCGGTATACCTATGCTGGCAGTCTAGTGCCTTCAGCTACCTCTGCCTGCCTGCTGCTGTTGTCTTCTCTCCGCAGGTCCTTTCCCAGCAGCAGGTTCCGCTGCTTCCTGGACCGCATGGTGCACCTGTCCTTGAAGAAAGCTTTCCTTCATCTTCTCCTTCTCTCCTCCTCCCAGAATGTACAATGCCCGATCTCTGGGTCCAATACTGAGCTGCAGGAAACTCACTTTCCGCCTATCTCTGGGCAACCTGACAAAATCTCTCCCAGCGAAGGCTCAAAGTGATGAATAAAGTAACTCGCAACACCAGCAAATCCAAGCACCTTCTCGAGCAGACTCTGCTGCTCAAGTCAGCCTTAGTCCCGGCTTTGCAGCCCTTTTATCCTCCTCGGCATTGCCTCCTCATACCTGGTGTGACTCCTTTCGAATGTTTTTCCCATCCAAAAATAGGGGTGGGCAATGTAAAATAGGAGTCTTTTGGCTCGTTAAGAAGGTGAAATGGCCTTTAGTTCACTTTTTAAAATGGCAGGTGGGCTGCCAGTCTCGGCGCCCGGTGAACTTCTGTATTATCGGAGACCAGCACATTGACACTGGGTTAGTGAGCCAGCGGCAACATCAGGGCAGGGGCTTGTTGGGGTGGGGGGAGTGATCCCAATTTCCAACTGTAAAATTCACCCCGTTAACTCTATTTTTCTCCACAGATGCTGCCCTTGACATGCCAAGTATTTCCAGCATTTTTTAGTTTCATTTTGTCAGTTGTTTTGGGATCTCGGCTTGGGGAAGTTTATTTTACAAAAACTGCTGATTCCTCTTTCCACATCATTTCATTGCAAAATGTGAGGAGCAGTATTGTCAACCATTGTCCAGAATTGGTTTTACTGCATTTTTTCTTTGTGCTTAAATTTGGCGGCTCATCCTCTGGGATTCACATTCTTGGCTGCAGAGGTCGCTATGTATTCTCAAAATTGTAGAGTTCCCTCTTACTACCACATTTCTATTCAGCCTTCTGAGCCACAGTGCCTTGGTCTGCACTGTGGTTGTGTTCCCTGCAGTCTTTCTCCTTGTCCTCACAGGTAGTGAATGTGTCATACCTGTTAAACAGCACCAGTATTTAATACAGTGTTTAAATTTAATACAGCACTTTATAGTTTTCCTGTCCTCGTTTAATCCGCTGCTCAAGTTACAGAAAAAGGACTTCAGTGTTCACCAACCAATTACCCACTTGCTGTCCTGTGGCCTCCCGCTGTTCTCACAGTGCTCTCTTTCTCTGCCACTGTTTTATCCCTGCAGTTGTCTTGCACGTCCTGGTATTCTCGCAATGCTCTCGCTCTCCACTGTTGCTGCTTTATCCCTGCTCTCAGACTTCCTACTGTTTACGCAGTGATTTCCCTCTCTCTCTCACCCCCTCCCTCTCTTTGCCACTATTTTATCCCCACTGTGCTTTCAGATGTTTCACTGTTCCCTTAGTGCTCGCTTTCTCTCTGCCACCGTTTTATCTCCACTGTGCTGTCGGAACTTGTGCTGCTCTCACAGGCCTGTCTGTCTCTCCATCTGTCACTTCTGTATTTCTGTTGTGCTTTTGGACCACCTGCTGTTCTCCCAGGGAACACTAAATACAGGAAGACATTAATGAACTTGCAGAATGAGTGTATAATGTGCAAATAAACTTCAACATAGGTAACAGGTGCCACGTTGTGGGAGGATTATTAATATTAAGGAAAACACCTGCTGCTTGGAAAATAATTGTCCAAATGGGGTAGAGGAATAGAGGGACCTTGGGTACAGATACATAGGTTACTCAGGGTCATGGCACAGTTTAATAAGGTTTTAAAAAAGCAAATACAGCGGTGGGGTGGGGTGGGGTGGGGTGGCGGATATAATTGAAAAGCAGAGAATTTATGTTAAACTTGTATAGAATCTTGACTTGCAGAATTGCAAACACTTCTTAAAATAGGATATCAAGGCACTGGAGGGGGTGCAATTGAAGGCAATAGTACTGAATATGGGGAATGGCCATATAATGAGTGCCTAATGAGATTCTGCCCATTTTGCATCACTGCTCATGTTCAGTTCATTTATTTATTTAATATGATATTTATTTATTTCTTATTTATTTAATCAGACTAACTCCAATTTTCCAATGTTAATTAGCTTTGACTGTAAATAATGCCATTGCCAATTATTAGACCAATAGCAATTTCTACTTAAAGTCTGGCTTTTTTGGCCCCCATTATTCCAATAACCTAAATGTTTTGTTACAGACAGTGAGACTCCTGCCACAAGTACTCCAGATTCTACGCAGACAAACTCTACGCATAGGGGTCTGGTGAACGCCATATATATCAGTATCTCTGTTGTTGTGTGTCTCATCGTTCTCACCTGCTTGTACTTGTTAATGACCAAGCAATACAGAGGTATGTGGCTGCTCTTGCTAATCAGGATTTACAACAATGAATGACTATTAGCAAACAGGAAAGGTGAAAAGGCCTGATCATGGCTCCAGTTAGTTTAATAGGTGGTAAATTTTAACTATGGATGAAGGACTAAAATGTGTCATTTTGAATTGACCAGCTGCCCAATCCTCACTTCTATTGAGTTCAATGTTAAGGAAAATCAGACCGGGCTTATACTGGAGAGTTAGTTTCAAATCACTATTGTCCACAGTTTAAAGTACGACCTATAGTCAGGTCACTGAATGAGCCAACTGCTAAACTACCATTCTGGAAAAGGTACTCAGCTCATTGGGTGGGAATTTTTGTACTTTCGAGTTATCAACAGTCATAGATTGCAACTCTTTCAAGTACAATCACAGTTCTTGGTTTCCGGGAGTGGGATATGAACCCACAACCCTCTGATTCAAAGGCGAGGGTGCTATGAACTGAGCCACAGCTGACACCTCCTTGGTGGGAATTTTTGTACTGCCCACATCATCCCCCTATCTTCCACTCCAACTTCAGATGATTACCTGCTATGTGTTCCTCTGCATACACTTCTCCCCACCCCATTTAACTCCAAGTGTCTCTAGGCAGGATTGAGGCCTCTCTTTCCAAAATGGCACCTATAGGGAAAGGAGGAAGGGTTTGGATGATGGCCTGAGAGTAGATTGATGTTGAATGGTGAATGCAGGGACCAAATACATGTACGCAGCTCTATTACACGTTAGCTACCATTGTAGTTTGCAGTCTATTTCATTTCACCATCTAATACACTTCAGTGTGAGCTGACATTCAGTGATAGACTGATGGGTTGTAGCTCAGGTTTATCAGTAGTGGGAGTGAGTTGTAAAGAAATAAGCCTTGAAATGACTGTTTCCGATACTAGGGGAATGAACACTTTTTTATGGTAAGATAGTTTTCTATCTGTTAGTCCAGGAGAGACTTTAACCTTCTAGCAAAATAGGTACAAACCATTGATTTACATGACTACTGGACATAAATGATTGATTTGCACAATTATTGGATGTGAACTACTGTTTGAAATGACAAATAGAATGCAAACCATTGATTTGAATGACTAATGGACATGAACCATTTATTTGTGCCATTACCAGTGGTTGTTAACTATTGATCTCCATGGTGACGAAATTAGAATAAGTCGAATTACTAAATGCAAAATTGGAGCTTGTCGTGACCAATGAAAAAGCATTAATAAGTTCTTTCTGCTGTCTCTTTAGGTAGAGGTGTTTTTATCATGTTTTAAATAACTTTACATTTAATTATTCACACATGATGCAAGCAATTCTGTTCCTGTGTGAATGTTTTACTTCAGGTCGTCAGCCACAACAGGATTCAGTTCTCATGGAAACATCTGTTCAGCCTATCGCAGGAAGGATGCAGGACTTGGCTGAGGTAAGAAGGGAATGGGTTATCATGAGTCGAGATTCTTACCAAAAAAAAATAGGCAACATAAATTTTGCCGATTGTGACTCGTTCACAGATGTTATGACGTGGCAGGTGCTGTGTGCCAGGTGGACCAAATCCACAAGGAAACTTGGCCCGCTGTCACAACAGTTTTGCAATTTGCACTTATTATGAGATGTGTGCACTGAATTCAGAAGTAATGAGTCCACCTTCAGAGATTTAAAAATTAAATTAAAGTATTTATTAACAAAAGAAAAGATTTTGAGCACATGCATAAGACTACAATTAGTTAATACTATAACACATCCTAAAGTTCCTAACTAACCTGGCTCCCAGTTACACACCCCCTTTAAGGCAACAGTCAAAAATAGATTTTAAATTTAAAGAGCAAGCCAGCAAGTTACCACAGTACCCACTTGATAGTGGAATTCCCAAAGGCTTTTCTCCAACTTTAGTGGCACAAATGGCTGAAGGCTTCCCAAAGGCTGTTTCATGTATTCCTGTTAGATCTTACATGCCACCCCCCGCAACATAGCCTTTCACCCTCTTTTACATATGTTTCTCTCTTTCAAATCTGTAAATTCCTTTGTTCCATATGTCTTTGCAAATGCACTGTTCCCATAGTATAAAAACTTTCATGTTGCCAATATTGTCCGTAACCTTTGGGAAAAATATACACACTGCTTGGCCGTGCTTATCTGGTGAGTTGTAAACATCCTAATATCCTTTTGAAATCCAAACAACTCCTTCACTTATCTAAAAATGGAAACTTCTACCACACCTTATTTGCTAAGACAGCATCCATGTTTACTCATCAGCATCTCAAGTGCAATTCTACACCTAACTTCTTTAGATAATTTCAAGTTTGCAATCTACCAGACTCCAATGTAATTAACTCACACAGACAGAACCATCTACACTCACACCCATAACCTACTTTATAATAAACCAGCATAATATTATGAAGATTATTATACTTTTGTAACACAGCATTAGATCTGATGCATCACGAATGTTTACTTTTTGCAAAAATTGTTTTGCTTGTCAATTTTATACAATTTTCTCTTGAAGGTATTGGTTTCTTAATATTACGTCCATCTATCTCTCCGAGAGGGAACAAACGCTGCCTGAATAATTTATTAATAAATTGAACTTAAATTTCACCGGCTAATGTGGCGGGAACTCCAGCTGAGTTTTTCCAGGTGTTTTTGTCTCTGTTCAGTGATTCTAAACGGCACTACTGAAAGACATAAAAGTGCACTGGAATTACATTTTAAAATAAATAATGAAGTAAGGAAGCTATTTAAAAACCAATAGCAAACAAATTTTAAAACGAAACCAAATTAATCTTGAAACTGGTGCCGGCAAGGACAGATCTCAATTCCCTCTTAGACTTTCAATTTCTCTAACTAAAAAAAAATCTCGCTCCATCTCCAATCGCAGATCCTTATTCCGACTCCCTACATATCTGCTTTCAGCAGTCTATTGCAGTTGCTTGATTAATCTCCTGTGTTAGGTTTGGAGGTGTGATGTGGGCTTCCCCCGCACTGTTTTTTTTTGCAAAAATATACTTTATTCATAAAATATCTTCAATCACATTCCAAACCATTTCAAAAACACCATTTCAAGGGTACAATCCGGTTCAACTTTTACAAAATGTATCACCAGGTGCATCAGTACAAACAATATTACAATCATTTACAGCCTTTCATTTTGAGCTGTACAGCCCGAGGGGGTTTAAACAGTTCCCAGCCCCTCGGTGCGCTGTGGCAGAAAGGTCTTACACAGCAACCCTTCCCCATTGCGCCTTTGCGGCAGCTGCCCCAAGTTTTAGTGCGTCCCTCAGCACGTAGTCCTGGACTTTGGATTTGCCAGTCCACAACACTCGGTCGGGGACAACTCTTTGTGCTGGAAGACCAACAAGTTTCGGGCAGACCAAAGCGCGTCTTTCACCGAGTTGATGATCCTCCAGCTGCAGTTGATGTTTGTCTCGGTGTGTGTCCCTGGGAACAGCCCGTAGAGCACAGAGTCCTGTGTCACAGAACTGCTCGGGATGAACCTCGACCGCAACCACTGCATCTCTCTCCAGACCTTCTTTGCAAAGGCACAATCCACAAGGAGGTGAACAACGGTCTCTTCCCCACCACAGCCACCTCGAGGGCAACGTGCAGAGGGGGTGAGACTCCTGGCGTGTAGGAAGGATCTGACAGGGAGGGCCTTTCTCACCACCAGCCAAGCCACGTCTTGGTGCTTGTTGGAAAGTTCTGGCGATGAGGCATTCTGCCAAATGACTTTGACAGTCTGCTCGGGGAACCATCCCACAGGATCCACCCTCTCCTTTTCCCTCAGGGCCTCTAAGACGTTACGTGCTGACCACTGCCTGATGGACTTGTGGTCAAAGATGTTTTTCTGCATAAATTTTTCCACGAGGGACAGGTGGTACAGCACGGTCCAACTACTTGGAGTGTTCTGCGGCAGCGTGGCCAGACCCATCCTTCGCAACACCGGGGACAGGTAGAACCTCAGCATAAATCCCCCGCACTGTTTCATCATGGAAGCTGCCTAATGGTCTTTGTTCTGACAGAAAGCTTGGGAATAGCAAATGTTTCTGTTAACTGATCCCTATTGAGGATGAGCGCGTAACTCTGATACTATTTGATGATATCACCACCTTCTTTGCGCAGGTGTAAATAAGACTTTCAAGCAGTGTCAGGAGTTACAGCATTTGAAGTGTGTTCACTGTTGTAATGTAGGAAACATGGCAACCAATTTATGCAAAGCAAGCTCCAACATGATAATGGACAAGTAACCTGTTTTACAATAGCACTACTTTGAAAAAGAGCAGGGCAGTTCTACCCAGTGACCTGGCCAATATTTATCTCAGCCAAAGTCTTTGTAAAACAGGGTGCTAAGGTCAATTGGGGTTTTCAAGACTGAGATGGAGGGATCTTTGTTGTGTAAGGTTATGGAGGAATATGGAGCAAAGGCAGGTAAATGGAGTTGAAGTACAGATTAGCCATGATCTCACTGAATGGGAGAGCAGACCCTGGGGCTGAATGGCTTTGTGCTGTCCCAAATGTTCCTTACAGGCACAGGCAGCCAAAGGCTGAGCCATTTCGCACATGCTCATTGTAAACATTAGAGTTTCTGAAAGAGAAAACATTAACTTAAATAGGGAGCTCTCTTTCTTCCTGTAGATGCTGACTGGCCTGTTGTGTATTTTCAATGGTTTTCTTTCTCAGCTTTTTTAAATTTTTCACATCTGTTAAAAGTTAGTCTTTTCTGTTCTGTGTAGAATGAGGAACCTACATCGAACAGTGAGCTCGTATACTCCCTTCTACATTGGACTGAGCCAAGAAACCCACTGGCTCCAGGGCCTCTCACACAAGAGCAACCTCAAGAGACCATATATGCTTTTGCGCAGAAAGCGGACTGCAGCTGAAGAGCCTGAGCTTCAGGGTTTTAAAGGGAACTGGATCGACATCCATGTTCGACAGGAAGAGATGGACAGTGGGCTATGGGGTGACATTAATGGCCATGAAGCCAATGCAGCTTTACAGGGCCTTATGCAGATCCAGTGAAAGGCCTTTTTTGGGACACACTGATGTGCAATAAAGTACCGAATGCAATCAGGGATCCTGAGAAGATCCAGTGAAAGGATCCCTGCCACCCATGGAGCACATTCATGTGTTAATAGCACTGAGCCTTGAGGCTCCTCAGAAAGGCGCCACGGTGTTGGGACCTCTTTGACCATGATCCTGCCAATACTGGGGGTAGGCCTCCCCATTGACGCCAATGGAAATAAAAATCTGGAGCGATGTAACATGGACTGTCGGCTTTCGTTGTACACTGTCTGCAGACTTGATCGCAGTTCAGTTGGCAGAAAGAGCAGGAGTTTCTGACACTCACTGTTCCTGAGCTCCCAGTAGCTGCACTAATAGTGATGCGAGGCCGTCTCTGGTTTTCGAACAGGTTAAATCAACAGATACATTCAGTGTACCAAAGTTTACAGTCACGGCGGCCCAGTCTTTCATGCAGTCATTTTATTTTCTAAAATTGTAACAAATCCCACTACTACTGTATTCCCTTTTGATGTGGAAAATTGTAGCAAATTTTTAGTAATATTTAATCTCAATGGCTGGGGGGGGGAAATGTACCTTTTGGATACAGTATGAAATGGGCGATATTACATCTGCTACCCTTATGTCCCCTCAGGATTTCTTATTTTTATGAATTGACCCACAGTTGAATATAACAATATAACTGTATATTAAACTGAGATGAGGAGAAATTTCTTCACTCAGGGAGTGGTCAGCCTGTGGAGTTCGTTACCACAGAAAGTAGTTGAGACCAAAACATTGTATGTTTTCAAGAAGGAGTTAGATATGGCTCTTGGGGCGAAAGGGATCAAAGGGTATGGGAAGAAAGCGGGAGCAGGCTATTGAGTTATTGCTATTCAGCCATGATCATAATGAATGGCGGAGCAGGCTCGAAGGGCCGAATGGTCTACTCCTGCTCCTAGTTTCTATGTAACAGTGAGGGGGCTTGACAGGGGAGGTGTCGAGAAGATGTTTCCACTGGTGGGGGAATCTCAAATTAGGGGACATAGTTACAGAATAAGGGGACACTCATTTAAAACTGAGATGCGAAGGAATTTCTCCTCTCAGCGGGCAGTGAATGTCTGGAATTCTCCACCCCAGAGAGTTGTGGAGGCTAGAGCACTGAAAGTATTTAAAAAGGAGGTAGATAGAGTTTTGAAATATCAGGGAGTTGAGGGATATGAGGAGGGGGCTGGCACAAAAGAGGAGTTGAGGCCTGGAGCAGATCAGCCATGATCTTATTGAGTGGCGGAGCAGGCTTGAGGGGCCGAATGGCCTACTCCTCCTATTTCTTATGTTCTTATAATAATAAATAAAACCCAATAAGGGATACAGGAGAAACTTCTTTATCAGACGGCAGTGAGAATGCAGAAGTCACTACCATATGGATTGGTTGAGGCAGATAGGAGAGATGTACTTCTGGGAAAGCTAGATAAACAAATGAGACAGAAGGGAATAGAAGGATATGCTGATAGATTAAGGCAAAGTAGAGATAGGAGAGTAAGGCAGAGTAGAGATAGGAGGAAGCTCGCGTAGAGCATAAACAGTGTGGTGGAAAAGCCTGTTTCTGCGCTGTAAGGTTGTATGCAATGTAATTCTATGTGAAAGATAGCAGGGCCAGCTCCATCCCTCCCTCCACCCCCCCACCCACACTGCACCACAAGCCGCCTATGGAAGGTTCAGCGTGAGGCTGGAAGAAGATTGCTGGACGCCTGTAGAACGTGGAGCCTGCAGATTAATGTTTCAAAAAAATCATAGGCAATTTATGCTGGAGTGTAATGTAGGATTCTGGTATGTGGCTTTCAAAATTGTGGATGAGCACCTGCGTAGAAAGTAAAATCTGCAGGGCTCTTGGGGAAAGTGTGGGGGAGCGGGACTGACTGAGTTGTCCCTGCACAGTGACATTGGGCTGAATGGCTTCCTCCTGTGCTGTGACCATTCCATGATTCTATACATTCAGTCCGTCTCACAACCCGGGACCCACCTCTGCACACCCACTCCATCCTGGAACCTCCTGTTTGTTCATTTTGTCCATCCTACGCCTCATCTTCCCCCTGTACACCCAGTCCATCCTGCCACTTGGATGCCGCCTGAAGTGCCATTTGCCCCTTTTCAAGTAATGATTGTGGGCTTGGAGGTTCAGAAAAAAACATTCTCCCTTCAGTGGAAGCCAAAAGGACAAGATCTGTTTGCTTTGAAGGTGTTTGAATCTGTCTGAAGCCGCAGAAACAATGGATCTAAATTCTAGAGGCAGGAATTTTCAGGTGGCAGGGCCCCACCACCGAGAAAGTTGCCGGGGAGCACATCTCCGCTGATGTCAGCAGCCTTGCTCGAGAGGCCCAGAAGGAAAAAACAGTTGGGACCAGTATTCTTATTTCCCGCTCTTTTCCTGTTTTTTCCTTCTGGGTGGGACTTCCGCCCCTCACACTCGCAACTACCTCTGTCATCCCAGCAGTGCCACCGGGAGCAGTGGCCACTGCAGAAACTGGGGAAAGGAGGAGAGGCCCTGGGGAGGAGGATGTCCCTGGCGCTTCCTGTCAGCCTCAAAATTGCGGAAGCAGGCCTTAATTGGCCACTTCAGGGCTTCAATTAGGGTGAGGGCAGACAAGGTCGACCTAGGCCTCACCTGCCTCCCCATGAAACTTCAGGCAGATTGGGAGCGGGGATGGGGAAGGCCAGCTGGGGATTTTTAAGGACACCCCTCCCCTGCAGAATGGCCAGCAGAGGACCATAAAATTCTGCCCTATGTGTGGCCCAAAAAGCTCCCTGCTGCAGCTCCTGAGGACAAATAGGCCCGAGTCACAAAGGGGAAGAACAGTTCAAAGAACGCTTATTGACACCATACCAAACACTGTTAGGGTAATAAACGATTGTAAGTTTTCTTTAAACCTTGCTTTTGGTTTTACAGCTTTCCAAATTTAGGGACTGTGTTTATTTTATCCATTATTTTGTTGATTTACTTCATTTGGTTGACTCTAAAAGAGTTAATAAATGATTGGGAAAGAAACAAGAAGCAAATGCTGGAAATCTGAAACAAAAGCAGTAAATGCTCAGCAGTAGGTCTGCATCTGAGGGGGAAATGGAACAGTTGATAGCTCATATTATGCTGGAAAAATAATGGTGTGTGCATAATGCACAGCATTTTTATTGTGTTGATAATGTCCATTCCTTGTGAAAACAGCACCGCACATGTAACTTCACCATGAGCTTCATGAAATTGCTGCATTTGTACATTAATTAATCATCTCAGCTCCAGGACATCACTGCAGGAGTTCCTCAGGGTCGTGTTTTCGGCCCGACCACCTTCAGCTGCTTCAACAAAAACCTTCCTTCCATCATAAGGTCAGAAATGGGGATGTTCACTGATAATTGCACAATGTTTAGCACCATTCGTGACACCACAGTTACTGAAGGAGTCCATATCCAAATGGAGCAAGACCTGGATAATATCCAGGCTTGTGCTGACCTGTGGCAAATTATATTCGTGCCACACAAGTGGCAGGCACTGACCATCTCCAACAAGAGAGAATCCAACCATTGCCCCTTTGTGTTCAATGGCATTACCATCACTGAATCCCCCACTATCAACATCCTGGAGGCTACCATTGACCAGAAACTGAACTGGGCTAGCCATATAAATACTGTGGCTACAAGAGCAGGTCAGAGACTAGAAATTGTGCAACGAGTAACCCACCTTCTGATTCCCCAAAGCCTGTCCATCATCGACAAGGCACAAGCCATTAGTGTGATGGAATACTCTCCACTCGCCTGGATGAGTGCAGATCCCACAACACTCAAGAAGCTTGACACCGTCCAGTACAAAGCAGCCCACTTGATTGGCATCCCATCCACAAACATTCACTCACTCCACCACCAACACAGAGTAGCAGCAGTGTGTACCATCTACAAGATGCACTGCAGGAATTCACCAAGGCTCCTTAGACAGAAACTTCCAAACCCATGACCATTACCATCTAGAAGGACAAGGGCAACAGATAGATGGGAACACCACCACCAGGAAGTTCCCCTCCAAGTCACTCACCATCCTGACTTGGAAATATATTGCCGTTCCTTCACTAACGCTGGATCAAAATCCTGGAACTCCCTCCCTAACAGCACTGTGGGTGTACCTATGTCACATGGACTGCAGCGGTTCAAGAAGGCGGCTCACCACCACCTTCTCAAGGGCAATTAGGGATGGGCAATAAATGCTGGCCTAGCCAGTGAAGCCCACATACCGTGAATGAATAAAAGAAAAATTGAACTCACAACAGAATGTTAAGGCCAATGATCAATTGTGAAAGTATCCTTAAGGCACCATGATAATTGTTAGGGAGAACATCTTATTGAAACATTTAAGACTCTGAGGTGAATTGATGGGGTAGACGCTGAGAGGATGTTACTCTTATGTTGGAATCTAGAACTGGGGGCACAGTTTCAAAATAAGGTGTCTCCCATTTAAGTAGAGATGGGGAATTCCCTGTCTTACAAGCAAGGCCTGCAAACTCCCCTCTAAGCCACCCACTATCCTGACTTGGAATAGTATCGCTGTTCCTTCACTGTCACTGGGTCAAAATCCTTCAACTCCCTTCTAACAGCACCGTGGATGTACCTACACCATGTGGACTGCAGTGGCTCAAGAAGGCAGCTCACCACCACCTTCTCAATGGCAATTAGGGGTGCTCAACAGGCGCTGGCCTAGCCAGCGATGCCCACATCATGAGAAAGAATAAATAAAAATAAGATGGTTGTTAATCTTTGGAATTCTCTTACCCACAGAGTAGGGGAGGTTGGGTGTTTGAATATATTCAAGGCTGAGTTAGACAGATCTCTGATCTATAATAGAGCCAAGGGTTATGCTCTTTTTGGCTAAACCAATAAAAAACAAATTAACAAAAAAGCAAACAAACAAATTAAAGGGGCAGATCCTGAAGGTGAACTGCAATAAAAGACAAAACACGAAGGAAGCTTACAAAGGTAAAACCAAAGTGTGACTGTGTAAGTCAGTAATGCACCCCAGTCATCGCGGTGCCCACTGGTCACAGAAGGCATCAATAGTACCAGCAAACACCGCGTGGTCCCTCTCCATGGACACTCGGTCGTGAACTTAGCCGCGGAAGAGAGGCAGACAATTGGGTCAGACAAACCCCTCGACCACCTGCTGACTGGACCTGTTAATGGCCGACTTGGCCAGGCCCAGGAGCAGGTTCACAAGGAGGTCCTCCTCCCTCCCCGGCCCTCCTCCGCACCGGGTGGCCCGAAGATTAGGAGCGTGGGATTGAAGCGCAAACAAAAATTACGTCATAACTTTTAAAATGTACTTATGCCTACAACAACTTACATACGCATGGTCCGCAGACTCCACAAGACTGAAAAACGCATAGGCATCTTGGGAGTCCGTGAACCGACACATCCTATGGTTGTATGGGACTGTTGCATGCGACACCCTCCACCCCAAGCCCCTGATGGTAGGTGGGAGGACTCCCATGTAGAGAGCCCTCCACTGGGGACCTCTGCCCACCTGACATCAACAGGGCATGACAAGGCGCGTCCGGATGGTCGGCTAGGACAAGGAGGTGAAGGGTGTGCAGCAGCAGCCTGTACAGGAACCCCCTCCGCGCCGAGCTAAAAGGCACAGAGAGCATTTCCATGGCTTAGCTTGCGGGGCTCCGGCTCGTGAGATGGGTTCGGGGCTTAGGGCCAATTCCATCTGAACAGGGGTTCGCCCAGATGGGAGTCCACAGCACAACAGCGCCTCCTCCAGGCCTCATGTGCCTTTGGAACTGAGCACGGCTGTTTTAAAGTTGTGGATGGCATTGGCCACAAGCCGGACATCCACCGATGCACGACGCGCCAATTCATGGGGTGTGTTAGGGGGGAGTATAGGGGTACAGTAAGAATTTATTGTAAGGGAATGATACTGTTGGAATCTCCAAGCAGCCAGTGCCTGCAAATATATAAACAGTTAAAAAGCACCACATGAACCTTGTACACCCTCAGGGCCAGTGATCATCAGCAAGGTCCTGAGAACCAGGCTGGACATAGAGGAAGGCAAATACAATAGATTTAGGTGTCCTAGGAGTCAGACTGGAGACTTAGGTTGTGAAAAAACAACTAAGATTGAGCCTGTTTACAGCAGATAGAGAAAGAACAGATGGTCCCAGCTTAGATAGGAGGGAAGGTCTCTGCCTGGGTGAACATAAGGACAAACGATGCATGTACCTGTTACCAGAGATGTCTTTTTAATGTAAACCTATATGTTGATGAGATCGGAATCTGGAAACTGTTCTTGTACGTGACCCAATAATGTATAAATATGCTGAACACTGTAATTTAGCAGAGTGCTATCTCAAGCTGCATTGAGATGGCTCTCTCCTTGCAATTACTCGAACAGACGATCATGACCTGTACCTGAGACTCCTGTTTGTCAAAGTTACCACATCAGTTTGGCATAGTCGGCAGGATACTCAGATCGGATCCTCGGGTTGACTCTGCAAAGTGGGTGAGTATATTTTATTTACCACCTGTAGTTAGTGCCGTAAGCCTATCCGAGAATAGTCCAGTCGAATATCAAACGAATCAGGAAGAGGACTCAGGACAGGAGATAGGAGGCGACAAAGCTGAAGGGAAAAGTAAGGGGGCTGAGGAATGGGAAGAGGATGAGGAGATTGAGAGGGTTACGGAGAAAGTTAAGCACGTACCATTCAGCCCGGGGGAGGAGCAGGTTTTGCTTAAAGAACTGCCAAGACTTAAAACTCGGCATAGCAACCCAGATGTTTGGACCAAACTGCGGGAAATGCAAGATTTCCATGCAATGCACCCCCTTGATACCCACATACTGGTGAAGGCTAAATGCCCAGGGGATATCTGGGGAAGATTACCCCTGCAGTTTAGAAGTGGAGACTGGGCAAAACCTGGGGATGTCCCAGATCGGGAGAAGGTGACAGCCCTGCACAGGGACTTTGAGGAGGCAGTTAAGGAAGCCCTGGTTGAGGGAGAGATGAATTGGGGGTGTATAACGTCCATAGTATAGGAGAAGGGTGAGTCCATAATGGACTATGCAGAGCGGAAGTGGGAGACGTATGTACAGTTTTCAGAACAACCGCATCCTGTGCGGGATGACAAGATTTTCCTGAAAATGTGGAAGGATGATTGGGACCCAAAAGGTCCGCTACTTAATTTTCTGTAACTTAAAAAAATCGATTGATCTAAGTTACAAGAGCTGCTTGTGCTGAGGAGAGAGAGAGAGAAAAAGAGAGAAAAGGGGGCTACCCCTAGGGGAGTTAATAAGCACTGACAGGCAGGAGCTGGGGAAATGTGAGCTTTCATCAGTTTGGTGGTTCCTATAGGTGGAGCCTTCAAGGTCCCTTTATTTCCCCCACTGCTATTTGAAGTTTCGTTTAAGTTGTTAAGTTAAGGATACAGGAATATAAATACATCTCTCTAAATATATGTTTGTTTGTGTGCAAGGAAGCATTTGTACATGAGCTCTAATGTGTTTCCTTCCGTAAATTGTCATTTGTGTGTGTAGCTCAGCACTTTAGGGTTGAAAGCCCCATGTTAGATTAAAGGAAAAGTATACTAAAACATTCCAAAGTTTTGAGTATTAGGTTTGAGTTGAGATTTCTGGCAAAAAAAATACCAATTTGAAGGTATCATAAAGCTAAACAGGATTAGATGAACCAACCTTTGTACCACCCCCTTGCAGACTTGTATCACCAGCTTCCAAGCTGATTGGGATTGATACATACGAGTTACATTAACTCATATGAGTTAATATTCTAAAATTCTGAGGAGAAAAATTACCTGAAGCTCAAAGGATTCTAGGAAAACCAAAAGACATAAACACACGGTCTAGGTGGTTCCAATGGATAAAAAGGGGTTTCTTTTGAAGAAATGAATTAAATGTTAAAGGAAATCTGCATTCCAACAGCACTGTAATTTGAATTTGGGACAATCTTGAGGTGTAAAGTGCAGTGTAATTTAACAGGTTACTTTGAATAACGAGGATGCTATCCAAAGATAAAGAATGTGTCGATAAACATATGGGATTTCTAATCTGGATACAAATCATTACACATGAAAAAAGAGATTGTTTTAATTTTGATAGCGTAAATTACATTTCTAACAAAGTTTAAAATTTTGAGGTTTGGTTCGTGATAAAGTTCTCAAAAGGGAATTTTCATTTTAAAAGGTTTGACAACAATTGGCACTAATTCAAACGCTGCAAGCTTTTGTATTTGTAAGTCTGTTCCCAAAATATGAAGCTAAGCTCAAGACCTTGACAAAGTTTGGCAGAAATCCAATTTTTGACTGAGTTAACGAATCTGGGATAATTCTAAAAGAAACGGGTCAGACACAATTTAGTGGGTTACTTTTGAGACAATAAAATGTTGTTTGAGAAAAAGATAAGGAAGCAAAACATGTCAATGCCTGATTACTGTTTTAAAACTGTTATGAGAATATTTTATTGGATTTTAAAGTCTCTCCAGGCAACCTAAACAAGATATGAGTAGTCTGTTGTATGTGTAAAATGGTATGAGGCAAGTAGGAGAAAGAGTTGGGGAAAGAGGACACAATATACAAACTGTTTTAAGGGAAGTGAATTTGATAATCTGGCCATCAACTGAGACATTGGAAACGCACAGGGGGAGATAAGCAAGGATCTAGAAACAGAGCTCCTCATTGACATGGAATAGTTAATACGGCCTAAAGAGCAAGGAAACATTATAAACGATTAAGACAATAGAGAAACTGACCTCAAGAGTATCTTAGGATGATCATGGTCAGGGGTGAAAAAAACTTAGAGATAAAACTATGTGGAATCTGCAGTTCAGGCAACTGAAATGTAAGGAGAAATAATGCTTAACAACAATTTACCACAAGATGGATACAGGTAAAGGGAAAGCTGGAAAAAGGAGAAATAGATGTATTACTGACTATATTAATGTGCCTGCGAGCTACAAAAAGTAAGACCACAGGATTAACACTATGATCACATGCAGAGTTAAGCAGCTCCCAGAGAGAACTGCCACTGGAAGTGAAGATACTGAGCCATTGAAAGATAGAATAAGAAGTTGTAGAGTTGTGTAGGCAGCTTAAGGAATTGAGGTCCGATGTGGGACAGCAGCAGGAGACAGTAGACTGGAAGGAGTGGAGGGGGCCTATCCAGATGGATTCAGATCAGGGAACTCATTTCACAGGAAGAGTCATTAAAGATATTCTAATGCGCCCAACATAATTCAGGTAGGCCCATCAAAATTTGCATGTCACACCAACCCCGAACCAGGGGTCCCTGGGAACAGATACAAATAGATTTTACAGGACCCCTCCCGTTGAGCCGAGGGAAAAACTACTGCCTGGTTATTATCGATCAATTCACAAGATGGGTAGAGGCTTTCCCCTCACAGGGTTGCTCAGCCACAACTGTGGCCCAGATGTTAGAAGAAGTAATTCCATGCTGGGGAATACCCTTGCAGATGGATTTGGACCAGGGTACACATTTAATGGGGCGCGTACTCAAAGAAATATGTAGGTGGCCAGGAATTAACCATGCCCCTTACCATCCACACAGCTCAGGCATGGTTGAATGAATGAATAGGACCCTAAAGCGAGCATTGGAAAAGGCCATCCAAGATACAGGGCTAGGGTGGGCAGACTTATTGCCCAGCATCCTTATGGGACTTCGGGCAACACCTGACAGAAGGATGGGGTTAACTCCATAAGAGTTGATGACGGGGAGAACGATGAGGTTGCCAGGAGACATCATGACTTGGCAGTGAGGAAGTGGGTCCGATGAGGGAGAGAATGAAGCAATTTGTCTGGGAGCTTTGTAGACAGCTTCATGGACTAAGGCCAGGGCTCAGCAGTATTTTCCAGGACTTGGAAGGGGAAGTCAGGTCAGATCAAGCTGAGGTGCCTGGTATAGGGGAGAAAGTTATGGTCAATATCACCCCCGAGAAACCTAGGTTTGCACCCAAGTGGATGGGACCATATGAGGTAATCATGACCATAATCATACATGCGCATGCGTGGACCTGAGGGGAAAGGGGCGCTGGAAACACTGGTCATAATTGAAGCATGTTATTAACTGACTTTTATCCACAGAACTAACCTCAACAACCGACCGGTGATGACTGGGACAGTTATCTGCTTAAGTTCACAGAATGTTAATTATAATGTCAACGCTCATGGGCATGGCGATACTGGTAACAAGGTCAGGAGTGATCATTGCTCGTCCTGCACTGCCGGAGGGGCTTTGGTACAGCATGGACAGTGCCGAATGCAACACGCAACGGGGAATGATAAATGTAACAGTAGGGGAACAAGTGCTCTTGAATTGTAGTAAGGGTTTGCTTCAAATTGGACGCAGAAGTGTCAGAGACATGACACGTGTGAGAGGTTGGTGGGGGCTGTTTGCGAAAGTTGGCACTTATGTTAAATTCCCAAATCTAACTACTGTGTTTTAAGCATAAGTGATGGGTCGGGCAGTTCGACTTTGTCTACGAGCTAGAGAGCCATGTTTATGTAGCGTGTTTAACAATGTACAAGACCATGGTTACTCATTCTCCAGCTGCAGAGAAATGGTCACTTTATACAGGCTTCCCTAATGCGTGGCCACTTCTATCGCCCACCCTACCCCCCACCCAGAATGCTTGTGTGCTATATTCAATGGCAAGACCTTGCCCCTACCCCTCCCCCAACAAGTCGCCTCAATGACAGCGATGCCCTTGACCCATTTTCCCCAACACTCCCCAAGGTTGAAGTCCAAGAGACAACCCTGGTGAGTGCTACACAACGTTACTGTGTACTCACCTCCGAGGCGCTTTCCCACCGGCGTGGACGGACGATCCAGCCTGCGGGGTGGGGTGGGGGGCAGGTACGATTCAGGTGGGCTTGCCTGATATGACGTATTACAATGAGATTCCCGATGTCCGATAGCGGGAAACGCAGCAAGCCATCGGCGGGCTGAGCTGGCGAACACGCCATAGTGTCTGCTCATGCCCGACGCTGGAGAACACAAAACATCCCTCCCTATGATCCTGTTTATTGACCTTCTGTCTGTATGTGCAACAGAGTGAAAGGGTGGCAGAGGGAAGCACTAAGCCATGAGCTGACAATTTGGCTGACCCTTTGTTTCATGCCTTAATGAACATGTTGTGAAGCAGAAGCCACGCTTCTAAACGCTTGCCTGGGATTTTCCGTTTTCGCTCTCCTGGCACACACAGATATCGGAAAATCCCACACACTCAGCTCGAAATTGCCCCAGATCTTTGTCTTCAGTGATAACTTGCCAGCAAAAACAATCAACAGAAAGACAAAATTAAACCTAACTACCAGGGGGAGTCATGGCATCGTGGTGTTGTCACTGGACCACTAACCCAGAGAGTACCCAGGCTAATCACCCAACACAGCAGATGGTGGAATTTGAATTTAATTTTAAAAATCTGGAATTAAGAGCCTAATAGTGACCATGAAACCATTGCCAATTGTCCAAAAGAAAAATCCCCATCTGGTTCACAGAGGAAATCTGCCGTCCTCACCTGGTCTGGCCCACATGTGACTCCAGGCCCACAGCAATGTGGATGACTGTTTACTGCCCCCCTGAAATGGCCAAAGAAGCTATTCAACTGTATCAATCTGCGAAAAAGGCTAAAACGAATGAAACTGGACGGACCTCCTGGCATTGACCTGGGCA
Organism: Cetorhinus maximus; assembly: GCF_964194155.1. Classification (NCBI taxonomy): domain Eukaryota; kingdom Metazoa; phylum Chordata; class Chondrichthyes; order Lamniformes; family Cetorhinidae; genus Cetorhinus; species Cetorhinus maximus. The sequence goes on from NW_027597028.1 coordinate 28,775, forward strand.
CCAGAAATGACAACTCAGCCCTGTTGATCCTGCAAAGTCCTCCAGGTGGGGGCTAGTGCCAAAATTGGGAGAGCTGTCTCACAGGTTAGCTAAGCAACAGCCTGACACAGTCATACCTGCGCAATCATACAATAACTGACAATGTCCCAGTCATCACCATCACCATTCCCGGGTATTTCCTATCCCACTGGCAGGACAGACCCAGCAGCGGTGGTGGCACAGCGGTATATAGCTGGGTAGACGTTGCCCTGGGAGTCCTCAACATTGACTCCAGACCCCATGAAGTCTCATGGCATCAGGTCAAATCAGGGCAAGGAAACCTCCTGCTGATTACCACGTACTGCCCTCCCTCAGCTGATGAATCAGTACTCCTCCATGTCGAACATCACTTGGAGGAAGCACTGAGAGTGGCAAGGGCGCAGAATGTACTCTGGGTGGGGGCTTCAATGTCCATAACCAAGAGTGGCTCAGTAGCACCACCACTGACTAAGCTGGCCAAGTCCCAAATGACATATCTGCTAGACTGGGTCTATGGCAGGCGATGAGGGAACCAACAAGAGGGAAAAGTATACTTGACCTCATCCTCACCAACTGCCTGCCGCAGATGCATCTTTCCATGACAGTATCGGTAGGAGTGACTACCATACAGTCCTTGTGGAGACAAAGTCCCAACTTCACATTGAGGATACAACACTTCATCGTGTTGTGTGGCACGACCACCGTGCTAAATGGGATAGAGTCCAAACAGGTCTGGCAACTCAAAATTAGGCATCTATGAGGCGTTGTGGGCCATCAGCAACAGCAGAATTATACTCAAGCGCAATCTGTAACCTCATGGCCTGGCATATCTCCCACTCTACCATTACCATCAAGCCAGAGGATCACCTCTGGTTCAATGAAGAGTGCAGGAGGGAATGCCAGGAGCAGCACCAGACACACCTAAAAATGAGGTGTCAACCTGGTGAAGATACAACACAGGAGTACTTGGGTGCCAAACAGTGTAAGCAGCAAGTGATAGATAGAGCTAAGTGATTCTACAACCAACAGATCAGTCCTGTAGTCCTGCCACAACCAATTATGAATGGTGGTGGACAATTAAACAACTCAATGGAGGAGGAGACTGCACAAATTTCACCATCCTCAATGATGGAGGAGCCCAGTACATCAGTGCAAAAGATAAGGCTGAAGCATTTGCTATAATCTTCAGTCAGAAGTGCCGAGTGGATGATCCATCTCAGCCTCCTCTGGAAGTCTCCAGCATCACAGATGCCAGTCTTCTGCCAATTCAATTCACTCCACATGATAGCAAGAAATGGCTAAAAGCACTGGGTTCTGCAAAGCCTATGGGCCCTGACAATGTTCCCTGAAGATTTGTTCTCCAGAACTTGCCATGCCCCTAGCCAACCTGTTCCAGTAAAGCTACAACACTGGCATCTACCAGCTATGTGGAAACTTGCCCAGGTATGTCCTATGCACAAAAAGCAGGATAAATCCAACCTTTGCAATTACCTCGCCATTGCTCTGCAGTGTTTTAATGAAGGTTAACGTAAGCAAGGAACAACACTTCATCTTTTGATTAGGCACTTTACAGCCTTCCAGACTCGACCTTGATTTCAACAATTTCAGAACATGATCACTTCCTACATTTTGGTTCCTTTCTACTGTGCAGATTTTTAGCTTTGCTCTTGGTTTTGCTCTCACAGGTCTTCCCTTTCGTACTTTTCTCGCCCTTCCCCCTTTCAATGGCGTAAGACCCATCACATTTCTAACTTTTCCCAGTTTTGATGAAAGGTCATCGACCTGAAAAGTTAACTCTGTTTCACACTCTACACAGGCTCCTGTTACGAGCCCCTATATTTATCTTCATTGGCAGTCGGAGATCGGGAATTCGGAGGCCAGGAGTCATGGTTCTAGGCAGGCTTTGCGGTTTCTCCACATGGGCTGGCTGGGAAATAGCTGCACATGTGCAGTTTGTTGATTTTCATGCCTTTAGGCGGGAAACCGGCCCTGCACACGTGCACAGAAGGAAAAGGAAGCAAAGAAGTGAAGTGGCGCAAAACTGTAGGTCAGGTGACCAGGACTGGAGCGTTGCTCCAGAGATTGTGTCCCAAGGAGCAGGACATGGGCAAGGGGCAGAGAGAGGGTCCCAAACCAAGAAAGGTATCCCAGAAGGTCCCATGTAAGGGGCAAGGACAGACCCTGTTAAGTAATGGTGAGAGAAAGGAGCAGAGAAATAGGCGCCAAATTAAAGGCAGAGCTGCAAAAAGCAGACTTGAAGTGAAGTGGGCTTGAGAGAAGCCCTGAAGATCTGAAGGGGCAGCTGAAAGCTGGTCACTCTGTAATATGGGCCTTTGGAGCCGTGGTGTTTTGCTTGGCATGGACAAAGTTCTGGTTTGTGCTTGGAAGGTGAAGCTTGAGTGTACTCGGAGGTCCAGAGGAAAGGAATCTCAGTAGGTGAGATCAAAACCCTGGAGGTGGATCCTTGTTGAAGGTGTTTGACTCGGGGCAGTGCTTGGAGAGAATTCCAAGGCAGGTTCTTCAAATGTGGAGATTGGAAATCCTCGTGAGGAAGATAGAATTTTAGTGAGACAAGTTGTTTCACTGTGTGACGAATGTCTGAGTGGGTTGTTGAGGAATCCACGGAATCTGCTCGGGGTGCATCTGTCATTTACTTTGGAGTGTGGTGTGTCTGACCACAGCTCACCTGTTAGTTCACATTTGAGACACACTAACCCTGAATGTTAGAGTATCAGATAGATATGGTAAATTGTTTAATCTTTCTGAAGTTATATGTGTCTGCAAAGATTTGCTGGAGTGGAGGAATAGTGAATGTTTGAATCATTTTCTTGTGTTTGCATTGAGATCTTTCCAACCTTTTTGTCTGGTGTAATAAAGTTCATTTTCCTTGTTTAATAAATGTTTTATTCTTTGTGTTAAAAGTTCATCAGCAGACTCCTGTGAATTTGTTCAGTAACTTTCCTCTCCGGTTTGTTAAAAAAAAGAGCTAGGATCTATCAAACCAGGTCTCACTCTGGGATCTGACTTGTCAGGTATTAACGTCAGCTGGGATTGTAACACTGCCTCACCTGTTATTTACATAATGTTTTTGTTTTTATTACAGAAGGGGAAGTATTAATGCAGTTAACTCTTTACGCCATTATTTCTGGTTCTTATTAAACACACAGTGGTAATTTTGATTTGGTGTGATAGTCGAACTATAATGAATTGACAGCCCATTTTACATCTCTTCCCATTGAGTACTAAAGCATTTTTAAAATTGTTAAAAAGAATCTAGTATTAATTATTTCAAAATTTGCAGATGGCACAAAACACGGAAGTATTGTGAACTGCGAAGATAGTGATAGACTTCAAGAGGACATAGAATGGACAGCCACATGGTAGACAAAATTTAATGCGGGGGAAATATGAAGTGGAACTAGGAGAGGCACTGCAAGGTGATGAGTGAAATTCTAAAGGGATGCAGGAACAGAGAAATCTTGGGATATGTGTGCACAAATCGTTGAAAGATGCAGGGCATTTGAGAAAGTGGTTAAAAAGGCATACAGAATCCTGGGCTTGAAAGCGAGAGTTGGAGTACGCATGCAAGAAAGTTACATTGAACCTTTATAAAACACTTGGTTGGCCTTATGTGTTTTGTCCATTTTCGAGCATCCCACTTTAGGAAGATTATGAAGGCTTTAGAGAAGGTGCAGAGAAGATTCATGAGAACAGTTCTAGGGATGAAGGACTTCAGTTATGTGGGCAGATTGGAAAAACTGGCCAAATCCTCCTTACAGAAGAGCAGACCAAGAGGAGATTTGACAGAGGTGTTCAAAATCATGAGATGTCCAGACAGAGTACATACAGAGAAACTGTTCCCATTGGCAGAAGGAGGAAGAACCCAGAGGATAATGAAATTAGGCGAATGGCAAAAAAAGCGTTGGTGACATGAAGAAAACCTTTAGCACTCTGTGAGTGGTTAGGATCTGGAGTGCACTGCCTGAGAGTGTAGAGGAGATATATTCAATATGGCTTTCAAAAGGAAATTGGATAAGTACCTGAAGGTACTGAAGGTTAATATGCAGAGCGATAGGGAAAGGGAGGGGAAATTGTTCTTGTAGAGGGGGCCAGCATGGACACAACAGGCAGAATGGCCTATTTTCCCATTGATTAAGGGATTGATTAAGAAGGGGAAAATAGAGTATGAGAGTAAGCTTGCGGGGAACATAAAAACTGACTGTAAAAGTTTCTATAGGTATATGAAGAGAAAAAGATTGATGAAGACAAATATACGTCTCTTACAGTCTGAAACAAGGGAATTTATAATGGGGAACAAAGAAATGGCTGACCAACTAAATACGTACTTTGGTTCTGTCTTCACAAAGGTGGACACAAATAACAGACCAGAAATGTTGGGGAACACAGGGGTTAGTGAGAGGGAGGAACTGAAAGAAATCAGTATTAGTAGGGAAATGGTGCTGGAGAAATTGATGAGATTGAAGGCCGATAAATCCTCAGGGCCTGATAACCTACATCCCTGAGTACTTAAGGAAGTGACCCTAGAAATAGTGGATGCATTGGTGGTCATCTTCCAAGATTCAATTGACTCTGGAACAGTTCCTACAGATTGGAAGGTAGCTAATGTAACCCCACTATTTAAAAAGGGAGGTAGAGAGAAAGCAGAGAATTATAGACCACTCAGCCTGAGTCGGTAGTGGGGAACATTCTAGAGTCCATTGTGAAAGATTTAATAGCTGAGCACTTGGAACACAATGGCAGAATCGGACAGAGTCAGCATGGATTTATGAAAGGGAAATCATGCTTGACAAATCTAGTGGAATTTTTCGCAGATGTAACTAGTAGAGTTGATGAGGGGGAGCCAGTGGATGTGGTTTATTTGGACTTTCAGAAGGCTTTCGACAAAGTCCCACATAAGAGATTAGCATATAAAATTCAAGTGCATGGGATTGGGGGTAGTGTACTGAGATGGATAGAAAATTGATTGGCAGACATGAAACAAAGAGTAGGAATAAATGGGAATTTTTCCGAATGGCAGGCAGTGACTAGTGGGGTACCGCAGGGATCGGTGCTGGGACCCCAGCTATTCACAATATATATTAATGATTTAGATGAGGGAACTAAATGTAATATCTCCAAATTTGCAGGTGACACAAAGCTGGATGGGAGGGTGAGCTGTGAGGAGGATGCAGAGATGCTTCGGAGTGATTTGGACAAGCTGGTGAGTGGGCAGATGCATGACAGATGCAGTATAATGTGGATAAATGTGAGGTTATCCACTTTGGTAGCAAAAACAGGAAGGCAGATTATTATCTGAATGGCTATAAATTGAGAGATGGGACCTGGGTGTCCATGACCATGGTCATGAGGACTCGAAACGTTAACTCTTTTCTTCTTCGCCGATGCTGCCAGACCTGCTGAGTTTTTCCAGGTAATTCTGTTTTTGTAGTAAAGAACAGATGCTTGCCTGTGAATACAATAGGTGTAGTTGGCTGATGGGCTTTGAAATGAACACATTACACAAAGGATCAGATTAAATTTAGCACTACGAACCACCACCATATGGCGAGCAGTAATCCACTAATGCCCTTGAGGGAAGGAAGTCTGTCGTCTACATGTGACTCCATGTGGCTGACTCTTAAATGACCTCTGAAATTGCCTAGCAAGCCTCTCAGTTGTATCAAACCACTACAAAGTCAGAAAAAAGGAAAGAAACCGGATTGACCACCCGGCATTGACCGAGGCACCGGAAACCACAACGGCAAATGGCAGTCTCAGCCCTGTCAACTCTGCATGTCAACTCGGCGGAGGGGCATGTTAGTGGGGTGGTGAAAAGGCATATGGGACACTTGCCTTTATCAATCGAGGCATAGATTACAAAAGTAGGGAGGTCATGTTGGAGTTGTATAGAACCTTGGAGAGTACAGTGTGCAGTTCTGGTCGCCACATTATAGGAAGGATGTGATTGCACTGGAGGGGACGCAGAGGAGATTCACCAGGATGTTGCCTGGGATGAAACATTTAAGTAATCAAGAGAGGTTGGATAGACTTGGGTTGTTTTCGTTGGAGCAGAGAAGACTGAGGGGCGACCTGATCGAGGTGTACAAGATTATGAGGGGCATGGACAAGGTGGATAGGGAGCAGCTGTTCCCCTTAGTTGAAGGGTCAGTCACGAGCGGACATAAGTTCAAGGTGAGGGGCAGGAGGTTTAGGGGGGATGTGAGGAAAAACTTTTTTACCCAGAGGGCGGTGATGGGCTGGAATGCGCTGTCTGGAAGGGTGGTGGAGGCGGGTTGCCTCACATCCTTTAAAAAGTACCTGGATGAGAACTTGGCATGTCATAACATTCAAGGCTATGGGCCAACTGCTGGTAAATGGGATTAGGTAGGTAGGTCAGATGTTTCTCACGTGTCAGTGCAGACTCGATGGGCCGAAAGGCCTCTTCTGCACTGTGTGATTCTGTAATTCTGTGATTCTGCAAAGTCCTCCTTACCAACATCTGGGGCAGGGGGACGCTCGTGCTAAAATTGGAAGAGCTGTCTCACAGACTAGTCAAGCAGCTTCAAACACAATCTGTAACCTCATGGCCTGGCACATCCTCCACTCCACCATTACCATCAAGCTAGGAGATCAACTCTGGTTCAATGAAGAGTGCACGAGGGCATGCCAAGAGCTGCACCAGGCATACCAAAAAATCAGGTGTCAACCTGGTGAAGCTATAACACAGGACTACTTGCGTGCCAAACAGCATAAGCAGCAAGTGATAGACAGAGCTAAGCAATTCCACAACCAACGGATTAGATCTAAGTTCTGCAGTCCTGCCACATCTAGTCATGAATGGTGGTGAATAATTAAACAACTCACCAGAGGAGGAGGCTCCACAAATATCCCCATCCTCAATGATGGAGGAGCCCAGCATATCAGTGCAAAAAATAAGGCTGAAGCATTTGCTACAATCTTCAGCCAGAAGTGCTGAGTGGATGATCCATCTTGGACTCCTCTGGAGGTACCCAGCATCACTGATGCCAATCTTCAGCAAATTTGAATCACTTCACATGATATCAAGAAATAGCTGAAGGCACTGGATATTGCAAAGGCTTTGGGCCTTGACAAATATTCCAGCAATGGCACTGAAGATTTGTGCTGTTCCAGTACAGCTACAACATTGGCATCTACCCGGCTATGTAGAAAATTGCCCAGATATGTCCTGTACACAAAAAGCAGGACAAATCCAACCCGACCAATTACCACCCCATCAATCTACTCTTGATCATCAGTAAAGTAATGGAAGGGGTCATCAACAGTGCTATCAAGCAGCTTGCTTAGCAAAAACCTGCTCATTGACACCCAATTTGGGTTCTGCCAGGGTCACTCAGCTCCTGACCTCATCACAGCCTTGGTTCAAACATGGACAAAACATCTCAACTCCAGAGGTGAGGTGGGAGTGCCTGCCCTTGGATTCAAGGCAGCATTTGACTGAGTGTGGCATCAAGGAGCCCCAGCAAAACTGGAGCCGATGGGAATCAAGGGGAAAACTCTGCTGGTTGGAGTCATATCTAGTAGAAAGGAAGATAGTTGTGGTTGTTGGAGGTCAGTCATCTCAGCTCCAGGACATCACTGCAGGAGTTCCTCTGGATAGTGTCCTTGGCCCAGCCATCTTCAGCTGCTTCATCAATGACCTTCCTTCCATCATAAGGTCAGAAGTGGGAATGTTCACTGATGATTGCACAATGTTCAGCACCATTCACAACTCCTCAGATACTGAAGCAGTCCATGTCCAAATGCAGCAAGACCTGGACAACATCCAGGCTTGGGCTGACAAGTGGAAAGTAACAGTCATGCCACACAAGTGTCAGGCAATGACTATTTCCTAGAAGAGAGAAGCTAACCATCGCCCCTTGATGTTCAATAGCATCACCAATGCTGAATCCTGCACTTTCAACATCTGGGGGTTACCGTTGACCAGAAACTGAACTGGACTAGCCATATAAAAACTGAGGCTACAAGAGCAGGTCAGAGACTAGGAATCCTGCAGCGAGTACCTCATCCCCTGACTCCCCAAAGCCTGTCCATTATCTACAAGGCACCAGTCAGTAGTGTGATGGCATAATCCCCACTTGCTTGGATGAGTGAAGCTCCCACAACACTCAAGAAGCTTGACGCCATCCAGGATAAATCAGCCCACTTGATTGGCACCCCTTCCACAAACATTCACTCCCTCCACCGCCGACGCACATTAGCCGGAGTATGTACCATCTACAAGATGCACTGCAGGAACTCACCAACTTTCCATAGGCAGCATATTCGAAACCACGACCACTACCATCGAGAAGGACAAGGGCAGCAGACAGATGGGAACACCATCACCTGGAAGTTCCCCTCCAAACCACTCACCATCCTGACTTGGAAATATATCATCATTCCTTCACTGTCACTGGGTCAAAATCCTGGAACTCCCTCTTTAACACCACATGAATTGCAGCGGTTCAAGAAGGCAGCTCACCAGCACCTTCTCAAGGGCAATTAGGGATGGGCAATAAATGCTGGCCTAGCCAGTGATACCCACATCCCGTAAAAAGTCAATTGAAATGAAATTACCTTCACAGAGCTGTGTGAAGCTGCTCAACAAGGCGACACTAAAATGAAGCCCTCGAAAGTAATGTTGAGGCTATATGATGGCATGATACTCATACCGAGAGCACAAATGATATGAGAGCCCAATGCAATGACAAGAAGGAAGATCTACAGTTCAAGCTCACATATGGGACACAATGGCCACTCATCCCAGCTGAAGCAAGTCTATAGCTTGGACTGGTAACCCTAAACGTGCCAATAGGGATTTACAGTGTGTCAGAGCAAACAAAAGCAGAGATGGCAGCACAGATCCTGGAGGGGTACAAAGGTGTGTTTACAGGGCTGGGATGTCTACCTGGAGAATATCATCTCGAAGTAGATGAGAGTGTAAGACCAATTCAGCTGCCCTCAAGTCAAACCTGAAAGATCGAAGAGCTGGAAAAGAGCAGAGTTATCAAAAAAACTGACAACTCTTCCAGACTGGGCTAGCAGCATGGGAGCAGTGAAACAACCTGGAAATCTGTGAGTATGCTTAGACCCAAAGGATCTAAATAAAGCGCCGAAGAGACCTCGCTTCCCCATGCCGACCATCGAAGGAATTTTGCCGCAGCTTGCCAGGGCAAAGATATTCACCACCCTGGATGTGAAGGATGGTTACTGGCAAGTGAAGCTGGATGAAAGCAGCAGCTTCCTAACTACATTCTGGACACCACTGGGGGGATACAGATCGTTACCCATGGCCGCTTGGCATTTCCACGGCTCTGGAAAAGTATCAGCACAGACAGCTTGTAATAGTCAGTGATCTTCCCGGGGTGGAAGCCTTAGTGGATGACCTGCTAGTCTATGGATGTGGAGGCACAGTGGAAGGAGCCATAGCTGAGCATGATAAGTATTTAACAGGACTGCTGGAGAGAGCTCGCCAGATGAACCTGAAACTGAACAAGAAAAAATTGCAACTGAAGGTGCCTGAAGTCAAGCACATAGGTCACGCACTGACAGCAAAAGATCCTCACCCAGATCCTGATGAGGGGAAAGCTGTAGCAGCGATGCAGCTACCGACAGATGTGAAAGCAGTTCAATAATTTGTTGGGTTTGTGAACTATTTAGCAAAATTTTTTGCCTAGTTTGTCGGCAGAGTGTGAACCATTGCGCAAGCTCACTACCAAGGATGTGCTGTGGTACTGGGGAACAGGACAGAAGCAGCGTTCACTGAAATCAAACAACTAGTGACAACAATGCCAGTGCTGAAGTACTGTGACATCAATGATGAAGTCACCTTGCAGTGTGATGACAGCGAGGCAGGTCTTGGAGCAACCCTAATGCAAGAAGGACAACCGGTCTCATTTGCATCCAGCAAATGGAACGACGCTACGCTCAGATTGAGAAAGAGTGCCTGGCTACTGTTTTTGCCTGTGAGCATTTTCATCAGTACTTGTTTGGGAAAGACACAGTAACAGTGGAGTCCGACCACAAGACCCTTCAGAGCATTTTTCGCCAAACACTACTATCTGCCCCAAAGCATCTGCAAAGAATGTTACTTTACTTAAAAAAGGTATCATCCAGACGTGACATACAGGCAAGGAAAACAGATGTTCATCGCTGACATGCTATCAAGAGCAGCACTGTGCATGAAGAAAGTTGAGGATGTTACAACAGAATGTGAAATCTTCCAGATTCAACATGAAGCAGCAGCTCGACATGATCTGAAAGTCAGAACCCAGCAGGGAAATTTGAATCTGACAGACAAGCGTCTTGCTCAAATCAAGTGAACTACTCACCGTGATGCAATGCTACAAATGGTACAAGAAGTAGTGAAGAAAGGATGGCCTGAGGGCATCAAAGGCACACCCATGGGCACAAGAGCCTATTGGGCATACCGCGATGAACTGACAGCCCAAGGTGGCATCTTGTACAAAGGAAACAGAGTCAGCATACCTAAGGAGATGAGAGGAGAGACGTTGAAGAGCGTCCATGCAAGCCATCAAGGAATTGAATTGAGAAAGGCAAGAGAAGTGCTCTACTGGCCAAACATGAGCAATGAAAATTAAAAACCTCATTGGTCTGTGCGGTGCGTGTAATGAGTACTAAGCTAAACAAGCTGGAGTTGCGATTGATGATACATGACATCCCAGACAGACCAAGGATGAAACTGGGAGTAGACCTCTCCATTTTGGCAGGAACTGATTATCTGGTCACTGCAGGCTACTATGCTGACTACTGAGAGTTGGATCAGTTGATTTCAACGACAACAGGAGAAATTGTAGAACGCCTGAAAGCAAACTTCAGTCGTTAAAGGCATCCCAGACGTTGTGATTAGTGACAATGGTCCTCAGTTCATGCATGAAGAATTCAACAGATTCAGAAAGGATTGCAAAATGCAACACGACACATCATCTACCCAGTCGAATGGAAATGCTGAGGTGGCAGTGAAAATCACCAAAGGAATGGTCAAGAAATCAAGAAAATCTAGCGCAGACACATACAAAGCAATACAGGAATGAAGAAACACACCGACTGAAGGCATGGAAAGTAGTCTAGTCCAAAGATGAATGCCACAACACATGCAAGCTAATCTTTCAATACCAGGAGGAAAAATTGTTTCACCCAGAGTGTGGTTGGGGTCTGGAACAAACTTCCCGAGAGGGTGGTGGAGGCAGGTTTGCTCGAGGCATTCAAAAGGGAATTGGATTGCTGTTTGAAAAGAAAGAATGTGCAAGGTTATGGAGATAGGGCAGGGGAGTGGGACTTGGTGGAATGCTCTTTCAGAGAGCAAGTGCAGACTCGATGGGCCAAATGGCCTCCTTCTGCACTGTAAAGATTCTGTGATCCTGTGATAGCAAAAAAGCTACTAAAACATGAAGTATTTACAGGCGTGAGTGAAAAAACATCAAAGTGAAACGACAGAAAGCCAAAGTCCAGTTTGACAAGACTGCCAAAACATTACCAGAGCTGAGCATTGGAGAGCCAGTCAGGGTACAATCCTTCAATGTTCTCAACAGGAGTCAGCCCATGTGGAAGCTTGGGGTAAGCATTGAGAAATTGTCATCTTGTTTGTACACGGTGGAAATGAATGACCAAATATACCAGCAGAACTAGTGAAGCTGTTCGTTCACAGCAATCAGCCGGTCAGGAAGAAGGGGTCTCACCAGCCGTACTGAGTACAGAACTACCATCAACCCCAGAGGTCCATGTGTTCCCAACAACCGTAATGGAACAACAGTTACCACGACAACAAGTGCTGTAGGAACAAGACCGACCGGAGAGGGAACATCACCCAGACCAACAGCCAATGTCAATGAGCATGTGTTCTATTAAGAGAACTGCATGATTTAAAGACTGTATGCAATACAAGTGCAGAGGCTGTTGTTAATGCGTGAGAATAGTGGGTGTATAGTGGGTAGGTTGGGTAACTCACAGTTACACATGATCATGCAAATGTATCTTCTGTTCATTAGAACAAAAGTGGGACGTTTGGATCTTTTACGTAGAAACATAGAAAATAGGAGCAGGAATAGGTCATTCGGCCCTTTGAACCTGCTCCCCCATTCATTGTGATCATGGCTGATCATCAAACACAATAGCCTGCTCCCACTTTCTCCCCATATCCTTTGATCCCTTTCGCCTCAGGAGCTATATCTAACTCCTTCTTGAAAACATACAATGTTTTGGTCTCAACTACTTTCTGTTGTAACGAATTCCACAGACTTACCACTCTCTGGGTGAAGAAATTTCTCCACATCTCAGTCCTAAATGGTCTATCCCATATCCTCAGACTGTGACCCCTGGTTCTGGATTCTCCCACCATCGGGAACATCCTTCCTGCATCTACCCTGTCTAGTCCTGTTAGAATTTTATAGGTTTCTATGAGATCCCCCCTCATTCTTCTGAACTCCAGTGAATATAATCCTAACTGACTCAATCTCTCCTCATATGTCAGTCCCGCCATCACAGGAATCAGTCGGGTAAACCTTCGCTGCACTCCCTCTATAGCAAGAACATCCTTCCTCAGATAAGGAGGCCAAAACTGCACACAATATTCCAGTTGGTCTCACCAAGGCCCTGTACAATTGCAGCAAGACATCCCTGTTTCTGTACTCACATGATTACAGCGTGTGTGGTGGGAAGGGGGGAGCGGCTGATTATAATGTGTGTGGGGGAAGGAGAGAGGGGCTGATTGCAGCGTGTGTGGTGGGAAGGGAGGGAGGGGCTGATTACAATGTGTGTGGGGGAAGGAGAGAGGGGCTGATTACAGCGTGTGTGGTGGGAAGGGAGGGAGGGGCTGATTACAATGTGTGTGGGGGAAGGAGAGAGGGGCTGATTACAGCGTGTGTGGTGGGAAGGGGGGAGCGGCTGATTACAATGTGTGTGGGGGAAGGAGAGAGGGGCTGATTACAGCGTGTGTGGTGGGAAGGGGGGAGCGGCTGATTACAATGTGTGTGGGGGAAGGAGAAAGGGGCTGATTGCAGCGTGTGTGGTGGGAAGGGAGAGGGGATGACTACAATGTATAGGGGGGAAGGAGAGAGGATAGTTTGGGAGGCGCTACTTTAAGCCGAATTTGCCTGTTTCTGCTCTAAGTGCAGCCTTTGTTACAACAGATTCTGTTTGTTACGAAAAGGGGGATGTTTGTCCTGTTTATGACATGCCCTATCTGGCTTGCCTTGGTCAGGTGACCTCTGCCATGAGGTAATCTCTGTAAGCAGCCATCTGACAGTTCAATAAAGACCTCTCACTGAGAAAACACTGAGAAGCACTTCAGTCCTCAAATACGAAACAGGGTGCAAGAGGGGCCTAGTTACGTGTATGTGTGGGGGTGGGGGGTGGTGCAGGAGAGGTTCATGGGGTCTTAATACTGTGAGTGGCGGGAGAAGGTACAGTGCTGTATGGTGGGGGAAAGGGGGAGAGAGTAGATTACAGTACTATGTGTATGGGGGAAGGGGGAGAGGAGAGAAGCTGATTACTGTGTTTGTGGAGAGGTGGAGGGATCTGATCACAATACTATGTGAATGGGGGTCAGAGAGGGGCTGATTATAGTGTTTGTAGGAGAAGGCGGGGGGGCTGATTACAGTCTGTGCGGTGAGAAGGGGAGAGGGACTGATTACAGTCTGTGTGTTGAGAAGTGGGGGAGGGGATGACTATAATGTGTAGGGGGGAAGGGGAGAGGATAGTTTGGGAGGCACTACTTTTAGCCGAATTTGCCTGTTTCTGCTCTAAGTGCAGCCTTTGTTCCAACAGATCCTGTTAGGGTGGCCTCTTTAAAAGCAGAACCAACTGGCTCTGACTGTGCTCCAGCAGCTTACAAAGCCAGCTGCTGTTGAATGTTTGTTCCTTTGAGGTTGTTGATTATATAACTGGATGTGTAGGAAGATAAGATCGATGGGATACAGCTGACTTGCCTGCAGCCTTGTTTGGTGTTGCTTCGGAGTGGACAATACTGGTTCCTTGGACATATAATATTTAATCGTACATCACAGCTGAGTTTGTAGAGAAGGCCTCAGTGCCGTTAAGTGAGGAATGTACATGGATGTGCATATATTGCACAGCAATGACAGAATTAGCTGTGCTGCCCTTCCCTGTGGCTTCTTGGTGATACACTAGGAGTTGGGGGGGTGGTGGTGGGGCTTATGGAAATGTGCCCTGGGATGTAAGGTTAGAGGTCAATCGTTTGGAGCATGAAAACTGTATTGTTTGGGCTGAAGGGCCTGTTCCTGAATTGTAAATTCCCTCCCCCAGGGATGATCCATGGCCCAAGAAGAGGACAATAGAGCAGGAGAGGAAACACTTTTAAAATAAGTCATTTAGGGAGTTTTCGATGGGGAACAATGATCGTTGCTGTGCAGCCATTGTTAAAGGTTGGTTTTTGGCTGAAAACAGCAGCTTAATATAAACATCACATGATAGGAAACGCCAAGGATAAATTTCAGTGGGTGTTTAACGGTTTAGCTTCTTTATTGCAGGAAGAGGATTTCCTGTCAGGAGCAGAGAACACCTCATATAAAGAATGCAACCTACGATTTAAATCCAGTACCGTGGGCATCTACTTGCAGCCTATACTATTTAACAGAGCTTTGTTAGAATCTTTATTGAAGAAACAAATTTAATTTCAATGTCGCTCCCTCCTCTGAGCACTGTACAGCAGTGGAGATGCAGGAACACAGATCTGCTCAAAACACAGGGGTGTACAACCATAGGACCAGAGTTACGGTGCAGAAAGAAACCATTCAGCCCATCGTGTCTGCACTGGGCAAGAAGGAAAAAAAGAAACTAGCTGCTCATTTTAATCCCACTTTCCAGCACCTGGTCTGCAGCCTTGCAGGTTACAGCACTTCAGATCCAGATCCAGGTACCTTTTTAAATGAGTTGAGCATTTCAGCCTCAACCCGCAACTTAGGCAGTGAATCCCAGACACCCACCACCCTCTGGTGAAAAAGATTTTCCTCATGTCCTCTCTAATCCTCCTATCAATCACCTTAAACCTGTGTCCCCTAGTAATTGACCCCCAAGCTAGGAGAAACAAGTCTTCCCTGTCTACTGTATCTAGGTCCCCCCATAATTTTGTACACCTCAGTTAGCCCCTTAGGCTCCTCTGTTCTAAGGAAAACAACTCTAACCTGTCCAATTTCTCCTCACAGCTGCAAGTTTCAAGCCTTGGAAACATTCTTGTAAATCTCCTCTGCACTCTCTCCAGAGCAATATGTCCTTCCTGTAATGTGGTGACCAAAATTCCAGCTGTGGCCTAACCAGTGTTTTATACGGTTCCGTCATTACATTCCTGCTTTTGTATTCATACCTCACTCAATAAAGGAAAGCATTCCATATGCTTTCTTCACCACCTTGTCCATCTGTCCTGCCACCTTCAAGGACCTGTGACCATGTACTCCAAGGTCTCTGACTTCCTCAACCTCTCTCAACCAACTTCCCGTTTATTGACTATTCCCTTGATTTGTTTGCCCTCCCCAAACGCATTACCTCACACTTTTCCAGATTGAATTCCAGTTGCCAATTTTCCATCCACTCAACCAAACCATTGATTATTCTGGAGTTGACAGTTATCCTCTTCACTATCAACTACCCGGCCAATTTTTGTGTCATCTGCAAATATCCCAATCATGCCTCCCACATTTAAGTCCAAATCATTAATATACATGATGAACACCAAGGGCCCCAACACTGGCCCCTGTGGAACACCACTGGAAACCATTTCCCATTCGCAAAAACATCCATCGATCATTAACCTTTGTTTCCTGTCACTGAGCTAATTTTGGATCCAACTCGCCACCTTCCCCTGTATCCCATGAGATCTCCCTTTGCTGACTCGTCTGCCATGCTGGACCTTGTCAAGTGCCTTACTGAAATCCATGTAGAGAACATCCACTCCACTACCCTCATTAACCCTCCTTGTTACTTCCTCAAAAAATGCCATTAATTTAGTAAGGCACGATCTTCCCCTAACAAAGCCATGCTGACTATCGCTGATCAATCTGTGCCTTTCTAAGTGACAGTTTACCCTCTCTCTCAGAATTGTTTCCAATAATTTGCCCACCACTGAAGTCAGAATGACCGGCCCATAATTTTCTGGCTTATCCCTCGCACCTTTTTAAAATAATGGTACAACATTCGCAGACCTCTGGGACCTCGCCTGTATCTAGTGAGGATTGGAAAATGATCCTCGGAGCATCCGCTATTCCCTCCCCATGGCTTCAACAGCTGGTATACAATCCACCCAGCCCTGGTGATTTATCCATCTTCAAAGGTGCCAGTCCCTCCAATACTTCCTATCTCACTGTGCTTATTGTATCTAATGTTATGCACTCCTCCTCTTTAACTAGGATGTCTGCATCATCCCTCTCCTTAGTGAAGACAAAGTACTCATTGAGAACATTACTCACATCTGCTGCATCTACTCACAAGTTACCATGTACATCTCTGATGGGCCCTGCCTTTTCCTTAGTTATTCTCTTGCTCTTAATGTACTGGTAAGACATGATTTTTCCTGCCAATATTTCTTCATATCCTCTCTTTGCTTTCCTAATTTCCATTTTAACTTCACCCCTGTACTCTCTATACCCATCTATACTTTCTACAGTATTAAATCACTTGTGACTGTTGTAAGCTTTCTGTTTTTGCTTCATCTTGACCTGTATGCTCTGGATAAACAGGGGGCTCTAGATTTGGCAGTACCACCTTTTTTCTTTGTGGGGACATGTCTGCACTGTGCCCATAGAATCTCACCTTTGCCTCCCACTGATTTGACACAGTTCTTCTTTCTAATAACTGTATCTAGTCCACTCTCGCCAGTTCACCTCTCAGTTTTGTAAAATTTGTCTTCCCCCAATTTAGAACTTTTATTCCTGCTTTCTATTTGCCCTTTTCCATAATGGTGTTAAATCTAACTGTCTTATGGTCAGTATCTCCAAAATGGTCGCCCACTGCTACTTCATCCACTTGCCCAGCTTCATTTCCTAAGACTAAATCTAGAATTGCACCCTCTCTAATTGTGCTTGTTACGTGCTGGCTAAAAATGTTCTCTTGAATGCAGTTCAAAAAATTTGCGCCATCTGTGCCTTTCACAGATGGTTAACTCACCACTTCCAGGCACTCTCGAGCTGCATATAATCTCAATTTAACCACAACCCCCTCCCCCCCCATACTGCCAGAGAGAGATAGGACTCTGTCAGTTAAAACAGCACTGCAGGAAGTGAAATTCATGGGATGGATCAGCATTAGCTGGGGGTGAAAGTGAACATCAGCGTGAATGGTAAACAGATGCCCATGTTACAACGCTTTCAATATTCATTTCCATTGAAATGAACAGAACTGAAGTTAGGGTGGGCTGTACATGATTATAATACAGAATTCACAGTCTGGAACGAGGTTTATGTGGAGCATAAAGACCGGCAGAGACCCATTGGGCACCACAAACGGCCTGTTTCTGTCTTGTAAATTCAATTTGTAAAACAATCAACCCATATGTTTCTGCCTAATTTGTGTTCATTTCCATGGTCCAATTTTTTAAATTCATCTATGGGATGTGGGTGTCGCTGGCTAGGCCAGCATTTATTGCCCATCCCTAATTGCCCTTGAAAAGGTGCAAGTGAGCTGACTTCTTGAACCGTTGCAGTCCATGTGGTGTATGTACACCCACGGTGCTGTTAGGAAGGGAGTTCCAGGACTTTGACCCAGCTACAGTGAAGGAACGGCGATATATTTCCAAGTCAGGATGGTGAGTTACTTGGAGGAGAACTTCCAGGTGGTGGTGTTCCCCTCTATCTGTTGCCCTTGTCCTTCTAGATGGTAGTGGTCATGGGTTTGGAAGATGCTGTCAAAGGACCCTTGGTGAATTCCTGCAGTGCATCTTGTAGATGGTACACACTGCTGCTACTGTGCGTCGGTGGTTGAGGTAGTGAAGTTTATGGATGGGGTGCCAATCAGGCGGGCTGCTTTGTCCTGGACAATGTCAAGTTTCTTGAGTGTTGTGGGAGCTGCACTCATCCAGGCAAGTGGGGAGTATTCCATCACACTCCTGACTTGTGATTTGTAGATGGTGGACAGACTTTGGGGAGTCAGGAGGTGAGTTACTCATCGTACAATTCCTAGCCTCTGACCTGCTCTTGTAGCCACAGCATTTTTATGGCTACTCTAGTTCAGTTTCTGGTCAATGGCAACCCCCAAGATGTTGATAGTGGGGGATTCAGTGATGGTAATGCCATTGGACATCAAGGGGTGATGGTTGGATTCTCTCTTCTTGGAGATGGCCATTGCCGGACGCTTGTGTGGCGCGAATGTTACTTGCCACTTGTCAGGTCAAGCCTGGATATTGGTCTTGCTGGTCTTGCTGCATTTGGACATGGACTGCTTCAGTATTTAAGGAGTCATGAATGGTACTGAACATTGTGCAATCTTCAGTGATCATCCCCACTTCTGACTTTATGATGGAAGGAAGGTCATTGATGAAGCAGCTGAAGATGGTTGGGCCGAGGACACTACCCTGAAGAACTCCTGCAGTGATGTCCTGGAGCTGAGATGGCTGACCTCCAACAACCACATCCATCTTCCTTTGTGCTAGGTATGACTCCAACCAGTGGAGAGGTTACCCCTGATTCCCATTGACTCCAGTGTTACTAGGGCTCATTGCTGCCACAAGTTCTGGAGCACATGTCTTCAATACTAATGCCAGAATGTTGTCAGGGCCCATAGCTTTGCAGTATCCAATGTCTTCAGCCGTTTCTTGCTATCATGTGGAGTGAATCGAATTGGCACCTATTATGCTGGGGACCTCCAGAAGAGGCCAAGATGGACCATCCACTCGGCACATCTGGCTGAAGATTGTTTCAAATGCTTCAGCCTTGTCTTTTGCACTGATGTGCTGGGCTCCTCCGTCATTGAGGATGGGGATATTTGTGGAGCGTCTCCTCCAGTGAGTTGTTTAATTGTCCATCACCATTCGCGTCTTGATGTGGCAGGACTGCAGAGAGCTTAGATCTGATCCGTTGGTTGTGGGATCGCTTAACCGTGTCTATCACTTGCTGCTTATGCTGTTTGGCACTCAAGTAGTCCAGTGTTATAGCTTCACCAGGTTGACACCTCACTTTTAGCTATGCCTGGTGTTGCTCCTGGCATGCCCTCCTGCACTCTTCATTGAACCAGGATTGAACCCCTGGCTTAATGGTGATGATGGAGTGGGGGATATGCCGGGCCATGAGGTTACAGATTGTGTTCGAGTACAATTCTGCTGCTGCTGATGGCCCACAGCGCCTCATGGATGCCCAGTCTTGAGTTGCTAGATCTGTTTGAAATCTATCCCATTTAGCACGGTGGTTTTGCCACACAACACGATGGAGGGTATCCTCAATGTGGAGGTGGGACTTCGTCTCCACAATGACTGTGCGGTTGACTCCTACCGATACTGTCATGGGCAGATGCATCTGCGGCAGGCAGGTTGGTGAGGATAAGGTCAAGTATGTTTTCCTCTCACCACCTGCTGCAGGCCCAGTCCAGCAGCTATGTCCTTTAGGACTTGGCCAGCTCGGACAGTAGTGGTGCTACCGAGCTACTCTTGTACACACACCACCTCCTACCTCACCCTCTCCTCATCTCCTCCCACCTCTTTCTTCCTCTCCATTCCTCACCTCTCACTGCTCTCTCCGCATCTTCCTCTCAACTGCTCACCTCATCATGGCCCTCTGTCCACCTTCTCCCCTCTTTCCTCATATCCTCCAACCTCTCTTCACCTGTCTCTCAACTGTTCACCTCACCGCACCTCCCCCCATCTTCCACCCCACCTTCCCCCAACTCCTTACCTCCCCTGCCCATACCTCATCTCAAACCCAAATCCTCACCACCACTTCTCCCTCCTCACAGCCCTCTCCTCAGCTCCCCCAGCCGTCTAATCCCTTCCACCATAATTATCAACTCTGCTCCACTCCTCACCCCCTCACAGTTCATCAACAGTCCACATTCCTGTCTGCAGACAAAAATTCAAATGAGCATGAAGTTGGCGATCTGCCTCCATGTTAGTTAACAGATGTGAATTAATTGAGATTTTAGTTCTTTTGATCCACATCAGAAGAATAGTTTTTTATTAAGTGTACAAAAAGCTTCTGATCTTTCAAACTTCAATGTTTAATTGTTAATTTCCTGGCAGAAGTCAAGACAGTCAATAATCAGTATATTCGTTGAGATATTTTGCATCTTATTTTCTTATTTCGTCATTGAGACGTGGGTGTCACTGGCAAGGCCAACATTTGTTGCTGAACCCGAACTGCCCTTGAACTGAATGGGTTTCGAGACCATTCCAGAGGGCAGTTAAGGGTCAGCCATATTGCTGTGGGTCTGGAGTCATATGTAGGCCAGAAACCTGCCAGATAGGCAGATGTCACTGGGCTAGAATTCCAGAGACCCAGGGTAATGCTCTGGGGACCCAGGTTCACAGAATCACACAGTGCACAAGAGGTCCTTCGGCCCATCGAGTCTGCACCGACACGGCAGATGGTGAAATTTGAATTCAATTAAAATCTGGAATTAAAGGGCTGATGATGACCACGAAACCATTGCTGATTGTCGTAAAATCCCATCAGGATTACTAATGTCCTTTAGGGAAGGGAATCTGCTGTCCTTACCTGGTCTGGCCTCTGTGGCTCCAGACCCACAGCTACGTGGTTGACTCTTAAATGCCCTCTGAACAAGGGCAATTAGGGATGGGCAATAAATGCTGCCTAGGCAGCGATGCCCACATCCCATGAACGAATAAAGAAAAAATCCTTCCTTCAAGGGCATTAGTAAAGCAGATAGGATTTTAATGATGATTGATGATAGTTTCAGCATTAGTGACAATGAAACTAACTTTATTTTCCAGATTTCTGGACTATACCGCCCCTCCCCATCTATTTGCAATGCTCAGTCCTATAGTAGCGCCTAGTAATTCAGTGAACAACTAGTACACCTTTCTCTTTCCAGTACGTGTGTCTATGTGCTTTTCCTTGTGTTTGTATTCGTACTTGTGTGTATATTCGTATGTGTGTGTGTGTGTGTGTATTCATACGTATGTGTATTCATACTTGTGTGTGTATTCGTATGTACGTGTGTGTGTGTGTGTGTGTGTATTCGTACGTGTGTATTTGTGCTTGTGTGTGTATTCGGACGTCTGTCTGTGTTCGTACGTGCGTGTGTTTGTCCGTGTGTGTATGTGTATTCATACGTGTGTGTGTGTGTATTCGTGCATGCATGTGTGTCTGTTTGTATGTGTGTGCGTATTCATACGTGTGTGTATATTCGTATGTGTGTGTGAGTCCGTACATGTGTGTATTCATACATGTGTGTGTGTATTTGTACATGTTTGTATTTGTACTTGTGTGTGTGTATTCGTTAGTGTGTGCATTCGTATGTATGTGTATATTCGTATATGTGTATTTGTACGTGTATGTGTGTGTTCATAAGTGTGTGTTTGTGTATTCGTACGTGTGTGTGTATTGGTACATGTGTGTATTCATACGTGTGCGTGTATTTGTACATATGTGTGTATTTGTACGTGTGTGTATTCATACACGTGTGTGTATTTGTACATGTTTGTATTTGTACTTGTGTGTGTGTATTCGTTAGTGTGTGCATTCATATGTATGTGTACATTTGTATATGTGTGTGTATCTGTACGTGTGTATTCGTACGTGTATGTGTGTGTTCATAAGTGTGTGTTTGTGTATTTGTACGTGTGTGTGTATTGGTACGTGTGTGTATTCATACGTGTGTGTGTATTTGTACATGTGTGTGTATTCGTACGTGTGTGTGTATTTGTACATGTTTGTATTTGTACATGTGTGTGTATTCGTACGTGTGTGTATTTGTACATGTTTGTATTTGTACTTGTGTGTGTATTCGTTAGTGTGTGCATTCGTATTTTTGTGTATATTCGTATATGTGCGTGTGTTCGTACGTGTATGTGTATCTGTACGTGTGTATTCGTACGTGTATGTGTGTATTCATAAGTGTGTGTTTGTGTATTGGTACGTGTGTGTGTATTGGTACGTGTGTGTATTCATACGTGTGTGTGTTCGTATGTGTGTGTATTCGTGTGTGTGTGTATTTGTACGTGTGTGTGTGTATTTGTATATGTGTGTATTCGTATGTGTGTGTGTTCGTACGTGTATGTGTGTATTCGTATGTGTGTGTGTATTTGCATGTGTGTGTGTATGTATTTGTACGTGTGTGTGCATATTCGTACGTGTATGTGTTGGATTGGTAAATACATTGCTTTGCTTTCATCATCACTGGATCCAAACCTTGGAACTCCCTGACATCACTGCAACAGCTCAAGGCAGCGGCTCACCAGCACTTTCTGAAGGACAATTAGGAATTGGTAATAAATGTTAGGAACGTTGATTTTTCATGAATTAAAAAAAAACTTCTTTTGTCACGAAACTATTAAACTTGGCCAAAGCAGGTGGGGAGATGGTAGCATTGTGACAATATCAGTGCAAGAGTAATCTAGAGGCCCAGGCTAATTCTCTGGGGCATGGGTTCAAATCCCACCATGGCAGCTGGTAGAATTTAAATTCAATTAATGATATAATGAACAGTTCACCTTCATTGCTTTCCATTTCTCTCCTGGTGTTTGACAAGGTGTTTACTAAAACCCGCATTCACAGCCATATTTCCTTTCTCAGTGACTGTCTCCATCTCCGACTCACCCCACGTGGATTTCAACTGAAATTCCATCCCTCTTGTTTTGAACCCACCCAGGATTACAGGTATCTCCGGGACATAAAACGTTTCTCGGACTGCCATTCCCGTCGCGTTCTGAGATCCACCCTCAGTGCCATGCACCGCCATATGAACACACTCGACCTCTCCCTCCAGCAGCACCGCCGCACCCTTTTTCAAAGCTGCGCGTGCCCCCAGTTTCATTTTATTCTTCGCCTCATCCGTCGCCTCAACAAGAAACTTTTTCTCTTTCTCTCAAGTGCTAAGGAACGCAAGCTCCAACAACTCATCGACACCAACACCCATCTGGGACCCTCCACCCCTGCTTGTCCCTCCGTCCCCACCCCATCTTCCAATCCCAGCCCCAGCCGCGTATTCACTATACCCCCTGACCTTCCCCTCTCCGATGCTGAACGTTCAGTGCTCAGCAAAGGACTTAGTTTCATACCCTTACGCCCTCACCTCAATGAATTTCGGGCTCGGCACGATGCTGAACTCTTCTTCTGCCGTCTTCGTCTCCGTGCTCACTTCTTTGGGCAGGAGTCCTCTCCCCGTTCAACGGATCCTTTTACCCACCTCCAATATTCTCCCTCCACCTGGACCCCTCCCTCTGGATTCTTACCTTCTCTTGATCTTTTCATTGAGAACTGTCGGCGTGACATTAGCCGTCTCAATTTCTCTGCTCCTCTCACCCATTCTAATCTGTCTCTCTCTGAACTTACTGCACTCCGTTCTCTCAGGTCCAACCCCAACATTGTCATCAAACCCGCTGAGTCTACTGTTGTCTGGCGCATTGACCTCTACCTCGCGGAGGCTGAGCATCAACTCGCAGACGTTTCCTCCTACCTCTCCCTGGACCATGACCCCACCACAGAACATCAAGCCATTGTTTCCAGGACTGTCACTGACCTCATCTCCTCTGGAGATCTTCCTCCCATAGCTTCCAACCTGATAGTCGCCCAACCTCGGATGGCCCGCTTCTACCTCCTACCCAAAATCCACAAACAGAACTGTCCTGGCACACCGATCGTGTCAGCCTGTTCCTGCCCCACGGAACTCATTTCTCGTTATCTTGACTCCCTTCTCTCTCCCCTTGTCCAGTACCTTCCCACCTACATCCGTGATTCCTCACACCTTACGTCACATCAACAATTTCCAGTTCCCTGGCCCCAACCGCTTCCTCTTCACCATGGATGTCCAATCCCTCTACACCTCCATCCCCCACCAGGATGGTCTGAGGGCCCTTAGATTCTTCCTTGAACAGAGGCCCGAACAATTCCTATCCACCACTACTCTCCTCCGTCTGGCTGAACTTGTTCTCACACTGAAAAATTTCTCCTTTAACTCCTCTCACTTCCTCCAAATAAAAGGTGTGGCTATGGGTACCCGCATGGGCCCCAGCTATGCCTGTCTCTTTATGGGGTATGTGGAACATTCCTTGTTCCAGTCCTACTCTGGCCCCCTCTCACAACTCTTTCTCCGGTACATCGATGATTACTTCGGTGCTGCTTCATGCTCTCGTCGGGACCTGGAAAAATTTATTAATTTTGCTTCCAATCTCCACCCCTCCATCATTTTCACATGGTCCATCTCTGACACTTCTCTTCCCTTCCTTGACCTCTCTGTCTCAATTTCTGATGATAGACTGTCCACCAATATCCATTACAAGCCTACCGACTCCCACAGCTACCTCGGCTACAGCTCATCACACCCCGCTTCCTGTAAGGACTCCATCCCATTCTCTCAGTTCCTTCGCCCCCGTCGCATCTGTTCTGATGACGCTACCTTCAAAAACAGCTCCTCTGACATGTCCTCCTTCTTCCTTAACCGAGGTTTTCCACCCACGGTCGTTGACAGGGCCCTCAACCGTGTCCGGCCCATATCCCGTGCATCCGCCCTCACGCCTTCTCCTCCTGCCCAGAAACATGATAGGGTCCCCCTTGACCTCACTTATCACCCCACCAGCCTCCGCATTCAAAGGATCCTCCTCCGCCATTTCCGCCAATTCCAGAATGATGCCATCACCAAACACATCTTCCCTTCACCCACCCTGGCGGCATTCCGTACGGATCGTTCCCTCCTGGACACCCTGGTCCACTCCTCCATCACCCCCTACTCCTCAACCCCCACCTATGGCACCTCCCCATGCCCACGCAGAAGATGCAACAGCTGCCCCTTCACTTCCTCTCTCCTCACCGTCCAAGGGCCTAAACACTCCTTTCAAGTGAAGCAGCATTTCACTTGCATTTCCCCTAACTTAGTCTACTGCATTCGTTGCTCCCAATGCGGTCTCCTCTACATTGGAGAGACCAAACGCAAACTGGGCGACCGTTTTGCAGAACACCTGCGGTCTGTCCGCAAGAAAGACCCAAACCTCCCTGTCGCTTGCCATTTTAACACTCCACCCTGTTCTCTTGCCCACATGTCTGTCCTTGGCTTGCTGCATTGTTCCAGTGAAGCCCAACGCAAACTGGAGGAACAGCACCTCATCTTCCGACTAGGCACTTTACAGCCTTCCGGGCTGAATATTGAATTCAACAACTTTAGATCTTAAACTCCCCCTGCCCCCCATCCCCACCCCGTTTCTTCCCCCTCCCTTTTTTTTTCAATAATTTATATAGATTCTTCTTTTCCCACCTATTTCCATTATTTTTAAATCTACAACTAATACTTTGTTAGTCTTTCCACCCCACCCCCACTAGAGCTGTACCTTGAGTATCCTGCCATCCATTCTTAATCAGCACTTTTCTTAGATAATATCACCACCTTCAACACCTCTTTGATCCTTTTGTCTGTGACATCTTTTGATTATCTGCTCCTATCACTGCTTGCTTGTCCCCACAACCACCCCACCCTCAACTTCTCTCTCCCCCCGCCCCCCACCTTAGACCAGCTTATATTTCACCTCTCTTCTAACTATACTTCAGTTCTGCCGAAGGGTCATGAGGACTCAAAACGTCAACTCTTTTCTTCTCCACCGATGCTGCTAGACCTGCTGAGTTTTTGCAGGTAATTCTGTTTTTGTTAATGATATTGAAAGCTAGTCTCAGTCATGGAGACCATGAAATGATTGTTGTAAAACTCATCTAATTTACTAATGCAAGGAAATCTGCAATCCTGGCCTTCATGTGATGCCAGACCCATAGCAGGTTGTGTCAGCTGGCAGTAATCTCACATCTAAACCACAAGGTCCCGGGTTCCAGTCCCACTCCAGGGCTCTAATGGGGCACTGAGTGAGCATTGCACTGTCAGAGGTGCAGTGTTTCAGATATGACATTAACCCAAGGCACCATCTGCCTGTTCAGGTGGATGTAAAAGATCCTGTGACACTATTTCGAAGAAGAGCAGAGGAGATATTGTGTCTCCTGGTCAATACCTGTCCTTCAATCAACATGATGCAATGTTTACATTATTTATTGGGTCATTAGTGCATCATTAATCACGTTCATAACAAACCTTTTGGTGAAATACAGATGTTAATATTTGATGCTGACACAACGACAGGGGCCGTGTGGTCAACTCTTAACTGCCCTCTGAAATGGCCAATTAGGGATGAGCAACTATTGCTGGCCTTGCAACACACACATTCCATGAAAGAAGGAAAAAAGGAGCAAGAGAATAAACAGGCAAAGAGATCTAGGCGGAGGGGATTTCAAAGTTTAGGATTTCGGCAGCTGAAGGCACAGCCATTACTTGGGTACATGCAAGAAACCAGATTTGGAGGGGCACAGAGACATCAACGGCAAAGCTGGAGGGGATAGGGAGAGGCAAGATGGAGGGATTTCAAAAGAAGGATGAAAATGTCAAACCTGGTGTCACTAGATGGGGAGCTAAAATAAGGGGTAAAATTAATAACAAACGCAGAATAAGTAGTTTAACTGACAATGCAGCTACAATAAAACAGAATAAATAAATACAAATATAATGCAAATATTAACAGATTATCTTAATCCTGAGCTGTACAAAATTGTTGCAAGGAGCTTTGGAAAACTGCATTCACTGCTAGGAAACACAGATTCACCAGAATGCTACTGGAGTTGAGAAGTGTTAGTGTTGTGTCTTGTCTGAACTCGGGAGTATTTGTCCTTCCTATTTTTGGTTTTTCCTATGTTACGTCGGGTTGTGCAATGCTGGTTGATCACCTTCGTGTCAGCCATCATTTCGGACAGGCTTAACAGCCAGTGGCACTTCCTGTCACTAACCATTCCCATTTAACTGGGGTGGGAACGGGCAGTGATACACACTGGCTTGTGTGCACCAGTGGCTGGATGCTTCTGTGGCCAGCAAGACCTGGAGTGGGGCTTGCAACGGGAAGGCCCCAAGTTCCGAGGCAGAAGAACTACCCACTGAGCCACCCCAGCTTCAATTTGTGAGTGTCAGTGCTGTACATCATCTCAACTGTGGAGTGTTATCCCTGAGTGGTATCTGAATGGAGTGGTACTCCTGAGTCAAATTACACATCTCCCACTGTATGAATGTCGTTGGTTGGAGACCTGACACTGCCAGGCTACAGCAGGAGAAGATCAAGTGACACATTCGGTAACTGATAGTGTCACTGAACTTTTCTCCATTAATTGTTAACGTTGATTGTGTTATGCTGGAGTTAAAAGGATTCCGCAGTATCTGTTAGGCAAATCATGAATGAGGGGATATAGCTTGACCTATGAGAAGGGAAATCAGGATATATATTTACATACAAAGGTTAGTAGAAATCTGGAACACCACCCACCCCCACCCATCCCATCACCCAGCCCCAACAGGGGGAAAGGATGTGGATGGTGGGGAACAATTAGAGTTTTCAACTGAGTTTAGAAGAATGGGAGAATTAAATATACAAGATACTGAAGGAGCTTGATACGGTAGACACTATCGTTTCTGCTGGTTGGGGAATCTAAAATACAGGGCACAGGGTAAAGGGTCAATTATTTAGGACTGAGATAAGGGGAAATTACTTCACTCGAAGGGTTGGAAATCTTTGGAATTCTCTACCTTAGAGGGTTGTGGATGCTTTGTCAGTGAACATATTTAAGGCTGGGATAGACAGGTCTTTGGTCTCTCAGGGAATCAAGGGATATGGGGAGTAGGTGGGAATGTGGATTTGAAGCCCAAGATCAGCAATGGTCGCACTGAATGAAGGATCAGGCTCGATGGAGTGTACAGTCTATTCCTGATTCTGTCCCTTAGGTGCTCTTGTGTTCAGATAAGGAGATTGATAAATTTTTGTTAGCTTACCAAAGGGAAACAGGCTTTAGACTCGATACAGTTAATATGCAAATCTAACTGAATGGAGTGTTTGAACAGCCTTCTCCTCCATGTGAAAGGCAAATACTGTGGATGCTGAAAATCCAGAAGTAAATTAAAAGGCAATGTCAGAAACGCTCAACAGGTCAGGCAGCGTTTACAAACAGAAAACGTGTTCAACCCCCAATAGCTGGCAGGGTTGATCCAATGAATTGCTAATGCAATTTATTTCTTCGCACAGATGCTGTTGGATCTGTTGAGTGCCTCTTTTTCAATTTGTTATAAAGGTATGACTGACTCCGCGGTGCTAATTTGTGAATAAATTGACATAAACTGTGAGCTGTTCTGAGCTATGAAATAGGGTAGCAGGTTTTTGTGGTCAATTCGTTATAAAGGTATGACTCCACGGTGCTGATTTGATAATAAATTTACATATTATTTTGAGCCACTCATTAAGCGTAACAGTTCTAAGCTATGAAATACTTTAACAGGGTTCTGTGGTTTCTGGAAAGCTGCAGATTCTTTCGGTCCCATCATGTTGAAGAGAGTTTAGTGTTCCCAAAACAGCCAAAACATCACAGCCCACTACTCCAGAATCTTTGGCAATCTGTTGGTAAATAAAACAGCATTCTGAGTTACTATTATTGCCCCAGTTTAACCTGCTTTATAAAATCGGGCCTAGTTCCCAAGGCTCTGCCACTAGGAAGTGGGTAGAGCATAACAATTATTTAGAGTTGGAATGAGGGCAAATTTGGTCCCCCGATGACACCTCCCTCTGAGGTAAGGGACTCCTCTTCCTTCTTGAGCCGGCGGCCCGGTATTCAGGGGGACGAGCCAAGCCCAGGTGGACTGTATCAGTGCCACACTGCCTCACAGCACAACTGCTCAATTGCAGCAACATCAAATCAAGATTTATTGAGATTAGCTCATTTTTTCAAACAGTTTATTTTAGTTCTACTTCCGTCAAATGTCAATGAAGTTCCCGCATCTGCTGCTCTCTGTTCTTGACAGTTCCTATAACAAACATGATAATTGCTACTGCAATGTCAAGCAAATGCACTGGCTCAGAAAAGGAATAATTTAAATTGTTCAGCCTCAGTCCTGCATTTAGTCAATTATTCTTAATAATATTCTTAAATTTAAAACTTAAGATTTTTTCTCTCTCTCTCCATTTCTTGATCCATTCTTTTCCTCTCTTCATTTTCTTTTCATTGTCTGGTTTGTGTCTAATTTATCCCCACTTTTCCAATGTTCCTCAATCCTTAAATCTCTTTGCCTGTACATCCCACCGTTCACTAATGCTTATGCTGTTCTTGCTGCACTGCTAACACCTTACACTTCCATCACTCTGCAAATTATCCTCAAGCTGAAAGGTGCAGCGGAAGAAAAATCTAACTAGAGTCTTAAGCTGCAAGATGCAGCCCACCAGCAAGATTCGGGTTGTTATATAATTGACTTGATTTTATTAACCAGATGTTTCATAATCGCCTCGTCCTCAAAATTAAGCGATGTAAAGGGTATACGATAATATCCTAAAATACCTCCACTTAAGGAAAAAAAGGCTTAATTCTACAACAGTACAAATTTAAAGACATCAGATATATAAAAATACCTTTTATAAAGCCTAACTTGTAGGCCTTGGCTCTTACCTTCACTGGGTAGATTCAAGACCGGCTCCCAAAAGGATGAATGGGCATTGTGTTAACTCATTACATCACCCATTTTCCAGGCTATTAGCAACATACTATTTCACCGGTCGAATCATGCTGAATGAGGCTGAGTTTGCTTGAGCCAGCATTGAAAGAGTTAAAAGTTACTTACCATCCTTCATGCGTCTCACTAACTTCACCATCTTTCAAAGCTTCAAGCTGGTCTTCCTGCTGAAATATAAGATTAATTATAGACTTCACCTCTGCTTCTGCTTTTCTTAAATGATCATTTGATAATTTCAATGTGATTTATCCATCGCTCTCCCCCATTTCCCACTGATTTACATCATGTCAAAGAAAGTTAGAAGGACTTGCATTTATATAGCACCTTTCGCCACCTCAAGCCATCCCAAAGCTCTTTACAGACAAAAAGAATCTTTGAAATGCAGTCATGCATTTGAAATGCAGGAGTTGCAGCAGCCAATTAAAATGCAGCAAAGTCCCTCCAATAGCAACAAAGTGATCACCGTTTACCTGGGCCAAGAATCTTTCTCAGCTCTTCTTTGAAATGATGCCACAAAATTTCATATGTTTATTGGCTGGGCAGGTGGAGATTCAGATGAACTTTTACGCAGGGGAGGATGGTCATATTCCTCGCCACTCACCCAACAGTTTAAAATTGGGTCAGCACCACACCAACCTGAAATCCAGCTGCTCTGTGGCGTTAATATGCTAGGGACGGCCTTAATACTTGAGAGGGGGATTTCCGCCCTTTGAGGGACAGTAAGTCACCACCTGAGGTCTGGAGAGCTGCTGGCTGATCTGATTGGCAGTCCCAGTAACGTAAGAACACAATAGTGGCCGCTGCTGGGACTGCCAGGAGTCCCATGTTTCCCAGACTTAAGGTCAGTCCAGGCATTTTGGATATGCAGGGATTGGAGACTCTAGCGAGGGAGAGGCGTTGTGTGAGGGAGAGGGGGGGTTTGCTGTTTAGCAGATAGGGGGTAAACATAAAAAAGGGAGGGAGTGCCCCGATGGGCACAGGGGACCACCCCCTGCCCGCCTTTGACCTGTGAAGCAAGACCTGCCGGGCTGGTCAACTTCATTCCACTTTCGCCAGCTTCATGTATTACACACTCATCGACGTTTACAGTACAGAAGGAGGCCATTCAGCCCATCGTAACCATGCCAGTCAACAAAGATCTGACTACACTAATCCCATTTTCCAGCA
Organism: Cetorhinus maximus; assembly: GCF_964194155.1. Lineage (NCBI taxonomy): Eukaryota > Metazoa > Chordata > Chondrichthyes > Lamniformes > Cetorhinidae > Cetorhinus > Cetorhinus maximus. The sequence continues at coordinate 59,681 of NW_027597028.1, forward strand.
CTTCACCCATAGCCCTGGAGGCTATGGCAATGCAAGTGAACATCTAAATACTTCTCAAATGTTACGAGAGTTTCTGACTCAACCACCCTTTCAGGCAGTGAGCTCCAGACTCCCAATACCGTCTGGGTGAAAAAGATTCTTCTCAACTCTCCTCTTAGCCTTCAATCTCTTACCTTAAATCTATGGCCCCTGGTTATTGACCCCTCTACTAATGGAAAAAGTGCCTTCCTTTCCACCCTATCTATGCCCCTTATAACCTTATACAGCTCTATGAGTTCCCCTCTCAGCCTTTACTGCTCCAAGGGAAACAACCCCAGCCTATCCAATCTTTCCTCATAGCTCAGAACCTCGAGCCCAGGCATCATCCTGGTGAATCTCCTCTGCACCCTCTCCAGTGCAATCACATCCTTCCTATAATGTGGTGACCAGAACTGCACACAGTATTCCAGTTGTGGCCTAACTAGAGTTTTATACAGCTCCAACATAACCTCCCTGCTCTTGTATTCTACACCTCAGCTAATAAAGGCAAGTATCCCATATGCCTTCTTAACCACCTTATCTACTTGCCCTGCTGCCTTCAGGTATCTGTGGATATGCACACCAAGGTCCCTCTGATCTTCAGTACTTTTCACGGTCCTACCCTTCATGGTGTAATCCCTTGCCTTGTTAGCCCTCCCCAGGTGCATTGCCTCACACTTTTCTGGGTTGAATTCCATTTGCCACTGCTCTGCCCACCTGACCAGTCCATTGATATCCTCCTGCAGTTTATGGCTATTCTCCTCACTATTTACCACCCTACCAGTTTTTGTGTCATCCATGAACTTCTTGATCATACCCCCTACATTTAAGTCTGAATCATTTATGTACACCACAAGCATTAAGGGCCCCAGCACCGAGCCCTGTGGAACCCCACTGGAAACAGACTTCCAGTCACAGAAACATCCCTCTACCATCACCCTCTGCTTCCTGTCTCTCAGCCATTATAGTGGCAGAGGCAGAATGAGGTCCTTAAATGGCCACTAAAGGGCCTCGACCTCCCTAAGGGCAGAAGTGCTGCCTGATGCCTTCCCTGTAATATGGGGAAGGGATTGGTGGGGGTGGGGGTGAGGCTGAGACACTGGGCTGGTCAGCTGCTTTATTTTATCTGCATTCCCCCCCACCCCCAACTCACATCAAATAAACCAGCAGAGGGCTGTAAAATTCACCCCCTCAGTTTATAGTCTCACCTCATAGCCCACAGCTGACAGTGCAGCCATCCTTCAGTACTGAACTGGGAGTGTCAGCCTAGGTTGTGCTCAGGACTTTCTATCTCTGAGGCCCCAGTGTTACCCATTGAGTCACAGCTAAGAGTGAGGTATGTGACTGAGCCACACAGGTCAAGGAAATCTCAGGTGGACTACCTGTTTGTTGAAAACAGCTGCCAACATTTGTGGCTGCAAAAGAATGAATGTGTGTATTTAATCGTTGACTATTCAACCAGGGTACGTGTACACTGATTGCAATCCAGTGACGACTGACAACACGGGGGATGCAGACTCAGGCCGAGGTGCGAGGCTCTCATGGTCAAACGCCATATCTGGACTGACCGCCTAATCTCACGTACGACTTGGACAAACTACTGTGGGCAGCTGCTCTGTATGTGACTGGACCTCAATGAGAATCAGTGATTACTGTAGAACAGGGAGAAAGATGAAGCAAATAATGATCAACTGGGGGATAGGGGGAGATTCTCCCCTAAAATTCTCCCAGTCAGTGGCCACCCACCACTGTCTCCTCCCTGTCGGAGTTCTGAGGAAACATCACAGGCCTGAAACACTAATTCTGTCTCTCTCTCTCTCTTCACAGGTGCTGCTAGAGCTGCTGTTTCCAGCATTTCTGTTTTTGCTCCTATTAAATCCTCCCAGCATTGGTTGAAAACAAGAGTAAAGATTGCTCCATGTTATCCCAAAAACGAGCACAACCTCCAAAGCCAAGGTTGTTGCATGCTTCTGTCGTTTCACAGGTAATCTGCACCAGGCCTGTAACAAATCCCAAGGAGACAACCCAACATCGACAGGCTATCAGATCCCAGAGGACAAAGACAAATGTTTGGAAGTGGAAGTTTTGAACAGCCTGGAAGAGAGAAATCGGAATCAGAGGGTGCGTGTAGGTGTGAGGTTCATATATTTATTCTTACATCACAGAAAGTTACTTCATGCAAGCAACAATAGTTATTTGTATTTATGGGGCATCTTTAACGTGGAAAAATATCCCAAGGCACTTCGCAGGATCATCTGTAAATAGAATTTAACACCAAGACATGAGGAAAGGGCAAACAGTAAAATGATTGTTTTCATTTGGTTCCATCTGTGAGAAATGATGGGAAAGCTGGACTTTGGTGGGGCCAGATGAGATCTTCTGCTGTTCTTCTTTTGATGTCTGAACAAGCCAAGGTAAAGTCTGCCTCAAGGGCCACTCATGAAGCTGCATCTTGTTGATGGTGCGGTGCGGGGTGGAGTCTGCTGTTGCTTTGTTTCAGGGCCGTCAGCTACAGTTTCCCACTTTGTCATTTGCACTGATAGTCAGCTACAGTGTCCCACTTACCATAAATGATGGATGTGGAGGGCTTTCCTGCCTCTTTTGACAGCATCCTTGAATGGGAGTTCTGGACACCTAGCTGGTCTGTTGGAATGGGTTACCGCCCTGTACAACATATCCTTGGTGATGTGGCCATCTTCTATCCTGTGCCCAAGCCAGCAAAGTCTTCTTTGCTTGAATAGCTCTATATATTTGAATGGACTTAGTGACTTTCCCTTTCCGTGTGATGGTGAGATTGCGTCGTAGACACTGGACATGTAAAAAAAAACTTTCATTCACAGGATGTGGGCATCGCTGGCAAAGCCAGCATTTGTTGCCCATCCCTAATTGCCCTTGAACTGAGTAGCTTGCTTGGCCATTTCAAAGGGCAGGTAAAAGTCAACTACATTGCAGTGGGACCACATTCAGGCCATAGTGAGCCAGATTTTAAGGGGTGGTGCTGTGAGAAGAGGAGCATGCTTTCAATGAACCCCATCCAGCAGTAAAAAGACAAATGGAAATCTCATTCTACACCAGCTCCTCAATGGAATCATCAATGCCATATAGTTTCACTGCGTCGGAGGATGACTGCTCAAGGGCGTGCTGACGTCACTACGTATGTGCATGGTGACATCATTGATGCACGCGCGGAAAGGTACTAGCAGGCTGGGTGTGGCAGGGCGACATCATTGGCCTTCTGTGCATGCACAGACCAGTGTGCATGTGGAGGAGGATATTGACAACCATCTTGCGCGGCCATCTTGCTTTGGCAGGAGATACAATGCTCGAACCCTTTGATAAATTAAAGTCTTGCTGTTTCCAGGCACTTCAGAACAAAGGAACATATGATAGAAGGAGGCCTTTCAAACCCACCCATCTTGCTCTGCCACCATTCACGTAGATCATGGCTAATTTGGATTTTAATTCTATTCACCAGACTTGGTTCCAGACACCTTTAATACTGTTGCCTAACAAAAGTCTATCAGTCTCAGTTCAGATCACTGAGATAAAGAGTTCCAGAATTTTACTAAAATTTGCAAGAAGAATTGTTTCCTGACAGTACCTTGGAGCAACCTAGCTCTAAAGTTATGCTCCCCTGCTTTGGACACACCCACATGACAAAATTGTTTCTCCATATCTATTCTGTTAAATCCTTTTAGTCAGCTTGAATACTTAATTTAGATCATCCATTAACATTCTGTACTTAAATGGAATATTAGCCTGGTCTTTATAACCTCCATTAACCTTTTAGCCCTGGTATTATTCTGGTGAATACGTGCCATACCCCTTACCAAGACCAGTGCCTCTTCCCGAGATGTGGTGCCTGGAACTGAATGCAGTTCTCCAGATGGGTTCTAACCAGACCTTCGCACAGCTGTAATGTAAATTCCACCTCTTTGTCCTTCATTTAAAGAGGGCAGGAATACAACGTTTGGGCAATAAATGCTGGTCTAACCAGCAAAGCCCATATACTGCGAATGAATAGATTTTTAAAAAAAATTATATTAGTCATTTAAATTCATTTTTCTGAACTGTCCACTAGCTTTTAGTTTGGCTGTACTTGGACCCCTAAACCTCTCTGCTCATCCACACAAACTAGAATCTTGACATTTAGAAACACATTAATCCATCTTTCTAAAGATCCAATACAGACAATCTCAAGCTCACACACGTTGGACCCCATCTGCCACAGATCTGTCCCCTCATTTAATGCATTAATGTCCCTTTGAAAGCCTTTGCTTGCATTTACGCCATTTCCTGTGCCATTTGACCCACTGCCATCAACAAACTTTAATCTAAAGCTAAAAGCAAAATACCACAACTGCTGGAAAGCAGAAATTAGAACAGAAAATGCTGGAAAAACTCAACATGTCTGGCAATGTCTGCTTAGAGAGAAACAGAGTTAACATTTGAGTCCATATGACTCTTCTTCAGAGCTAAAGAGAAGTAGAAATGTGAGGGAATTTCTACTGTTTAAGATGGGGTGGAGCAAGTGATGTTAGACGGAAGGTCAAGGATAGCTGGGACTAAGGAGAGATTGACAAAGATGTCGTGGACACAAGGCAAAGTTAATGGTAGTGGAAGACTAAAGATGGTGCTAATAGTGGCATAAAGGTATGATAGCAGAAGGTGCTCATAAAACATGAGTCACTCTGTGAAAGAACAACATAGAAACAAGTGACAGATGACCCTGTGGGGGGTCGGGTGGTGTTGAGGAAAAAAGATAAAATGAAATGAATAAAAAAAATTGATGAAAAATAAAAATAAATTTAAAAAAAGGGATTTAAAAGGAGTAAAGATAGAGGAGAAAGTTCATGGTCTGAAGTTGTTGAACTCAACGTTAAATCCAGAAGGCTGTGAAGTGCCTAATCGGAAGATGAGTTGCTGTTCCTCCAGTTTGCGTTGGGCTTCACTGCAACATTGCAGCAGGCCAAGGACGGACATGTGGGCATGAAATCTAAAGCCCCCATTGGACCTAAAGCTCTCAGTAGATGGCCTTACTGAATGAATGAAGGGAAAAGCCGAGGCCACAGTAGAGACCCCTGAATGGGAGGGGCAGGGCATGGCAACCAGTAACTACATCCTGCCAATTTGAGTACATATCCATTATTATTCTCCGTCTCCTAACTAATACCCTACCCAGGTCCGCAAGTAGCCTCTATTCTTGAAAACCATGTTTAATTCAAGTACAGGTAGCCTCCCTGATTTTCAGAAGCGTACTGGACTTAGTGCCTCTCTATAGCTACCAGAGTATTGAGATTGTTGTAATTAGAGGTAGGCTTACTGTCAGCTGCTTAGAGCAGGCAAATTGTGTTAACACCAGGATGCCTGCTACAAGTGCTGAAGATTGTAATATCTTTGCCAAAGCAGCTGTCTCCTTTGGCCAGTGGTAGAGAACACGCCAATACTGTTGAAGGCCCCAATTTACAGCCTGAGGAAATGTGAAAAGTGAAATCAAACCAATGACCCTGTACTGTTAAAACCCTACAATACAATGCCTCATAGTTGGCACTTACCAAAAAAAACAGCGACAGAAATAAAGAACTTACTTTTATACATGTAATTTCACATCCTCAAGCATGGCACAAGCCACTGAAGTACTTCTGAAGTGCAGTCACTGTCAGAGGGAACTGCATAGATCTGCACACAGCAGGATCCCACAAACAGGAAATGAGAAAATTGATGGTTCTCATGGCACTGATTGGCCAGGGTATGAGGAGAACCGCATGAGGAGAGCTTTCAATTTGATTAATCTCCACGGGATCTTTTATATCCACCTAAACAGGTACATGGAGCCTCAGTTTAACATTTTGTTCAAAGAGAAATCTTCTCACAATGCTGCACACTCTCAGTACTGAAATCAAGTTTCATCCTGGAATACATGCTAAAGCGCTGTAGTGGGGCTTGAACTGAGCACTATCTAGAAGGCACATTTTCCTCTTTGGTGTTCACTGCAAGAGCTGGGCTGCTGGGAAATGGGGTGCAGCTTGTGCTCGATTTTGTACCAGGGCCTCCATGTTTTCCAACATTAAGCCAAATCTGGCCCCTGAAGATTTTACATTCCTGTGAAAGTTATTCGAGTTTTGTTATACTGGAGCAGGCCCAATGACCATATGGTTTACTCCTACCCTTATTTCTTGTATTCTTTACATCAGCTGCACAGGCAGCTGTTTACTGTAAATGCATTGCTTTCAAAATATCTGTTTGCATACCAAATACGTATGACATTTGGAATGGGAAAAGTCTAAGGATAGATTTAAAGGGACCACCTAGTTTAGATCATTAGACATAGATGATAGTATTATTGTGATTAAACACACAATCCTCATTACGGTGAGCTCTGTGAAGAGATCTTCCTCTTTCACAAGGGAACCAGGAATGTAATAAATGTGACATAAATTAACGCTGCAACAATATTCAGTTGATTGAAGGCACTAAAAAAATTATATTGAGACAAACATGTTTTCCTTGAATGGAGTGTGATAGTGAAAATCAGACTGATAATAGTTACTCTTATCCAACTACTGGCTGTATGGGGAATTCAACACTGATAAAATTAATCAATGGACAATAAATTTAGATCAGAAGGGAAGCCATCAGAAACCTCCCCATCCGTGGAAAGGCTGCCTCTCTTCAGAATAGAATTATACATTTCATGAAAGTCCCTTTTTTCTGCTTTTTAAACTGGTTGACTAAGTATCTACAGAGTGCGCCAGCTCAACATCATCTGAAGGAGCATTCTAGACTTTTCAATTACTTCAGTTATATTAGTGTGGAATTGTCCTCTTGCCCAAGTTAAAAGGTTGTGGCTTCAATCCCATTCCAGAGATTTGAGCACATAATCCAGGCTGACATTCCCAGTGCAGTTCTGACACTCCCAGGGCAGTTCAGAGGGAGTGCTGCACTTTCAGACCTCACCCTCGAACTCCCAATGTCGCATCTAATGGCCAAAAATCTTTGATTAATCCCCGATAGAAGGAAACCTCTTTTATTATTTTAAATTTAAATGAATATTGCACATTATGTTGATGAACGTAGATGATCCCACACAGCAGTACTTTGAACAAAATTAAGGAAGTGCTCCTGTATCTGACACCAGGCCTCTATCTGCACTTAGGCGTTAGTTTTAGCTCTGCGCACAGCACTGAGGATGTGGGCAGTGAGAACAAGGCCAGCATTTATTACCCATCCAGAGATGCCCTTGACAAGGTGGGTGGCGGGTCTGCTTATTGAACTGCTGCAGTCCATAGGGTGAAGTGCTAGATAGAAGTAACTAATACTGTGCGGTTAGATAGTCAGTTCCAGGTTTTTGACTGCATGATGAAGGAATGGCAATACATTTCCAAGCCAGGACATTGTATGACTTGAAGGGGAATTAGGAGGTTTTGGTTTTCTGATGCACTTGCTGCTCTTGATGTTCCAGGTGGTGACGATCATGGGTTTGTCAAGAAGGCTTGGCAGATTTCAGCAGCGCACCCTGTAAATGTGGAAACACTCCCAGCTGTTAAGACAGGTAAAACATGGAATGAGCAGAGCTGGGGGAGGAGCAGTGCACTATGCACAGGTGCCCTCACACCTGTAGTTTAAACTTATAGATTGAGTCACAATGTGCCCAATACGTGAAGCATGTGGTCTGAAGCAGTGGAGATGAGCACACTGGGGTAGGGAGAAAGACAAAGGGCAAGTCAGATTGCTGATGTTGAATCTCTCTGACCTGCAGAATTTCTCTTACAGAAGAGGTGTTAAACCAAGGCCCTGGCTGTCCTATTAAGTGGATTAAGAGATGCAGCTTAATTTTTTCAAAGAAGAGCAGCGGCGTTCCTCTCTGGTGTCCTGGTCAATATTTATTCCTCAACCAACACACAAACCAGATCAATTCATCATCATCTCACTCAGGTTTGAGGGGTCTTGTGTGCAAATTGACCACTAACTCACCAAATATGATTCAAGAGCTTAACTGAATCGCCAAACATGAGGACAGAGCTTAACTACATAACCAAATACTCAGCACACACAAAGAGAGAGTTTAACCGGATCACCAATACCACACCAGAGGACAGCGTATAACGGGATCACCAAATACGAGAACAAGCTTTAATTACAGACATTGCGCGGAATTTTAGGGCCGTTTTGGTATGGACAGTGCTGTAAAACGCGGTGAGCTATTAAAAGTCCATTGACTTCGGCAGGGCTGTAAAATCCTGCTGGCTAAAATTCTGCCCATAGTAACCCTCACGAATATACATCAAAGGATCCAATTTCTAAATAAAATTAAGCCTCATGCACAGTCTCGCAAGAGGGCTCCAAAATATCGAGACTAATTAAAGCTATTCAGAATCATAGCATTTTGTAGATTGCTGGGCTCTGCTCCTCCCCAGATAGATCATGGTAAACAAAAAAAGGGGGAGCTGATGGTGTAGTGGTATTGTCACTGGCCTAGTAATCCAGAGACCCAGGTTCAAATCCCACCATAGCAGATGGTGGAATTTGAATTCAATGAAAATCTGGAATTATAAGTCTGATGATGACCATGAAACCATTGCTTTGTTGTAAAAGGCCATCTGGTTCACTAACGGAAGGAAATCTGCTGTCCTTACCTGGTCTGGCCTACATGAAACAGGAACAAAGAATCTGACATTTAAAGATGAAGTTGCTTGGATACACCACAAAAGCACTGATACATTGAACAGAAACTGAAACTGGGAGTCATTTATCCGAGATTCATTTAAAGGTTTGCCATTTATTATCTTTGCCGCTTGGTTTGAGATAGTGTAGTTGGCAAGTCGGTATCACGGAATACTCACCATACACGAGAACAAAGAGCATTGGCACATTCAGACCAACAGCCAGAATTAATCCATGTCGCCCTCTGGGTTCATGATCTAAAATAAAAAATGAAATGAATCGTCTTTGACTAACCCTCGTCAGTGACGGTTCAGCACCCAATCCGGAGTCAAACACAAAATCTAGGTCAACACATTAGCAGCTTGAAAATAGCATCTCCAATGATGTAGCCCTCCCTTACACTGCATGAGTGTGTTTAACACGCTGCCTCCACAAAGGCAATTATCTTACAATATCAATTTGATGGAGAGCAGGGGAGTTCTCTTGGTCAATATTTATGTCTCAGCCAACATCAATAAAGATTTTCTGGTCATTGCAGTTTGTGGGACCTTACAATTTGTAAATTTGCTGGGGGTGTTTCCTACATTACAACAGTGAATACACATCGAAGATTAATTTACTGGCTGTAAAGACTTTCGGGGCATCCTGACGTTATGAAAGGCATCACAGTTGTGGAGGTACCTGAGGGTTTGTGTTGTCTATGAAATGCTACAATGGTATCGATCAGTTAGGCAAGGGAGAAAATAGATAATCCCTCAAATCAAATGTCGACGAATGAAACTGTGAGGGAGAAACTGGGTTTCAAAACATATTAAAAAAGAACAGGCCACCAAGACAAGGTTAACATCTTGTTCCTGAATGTAAACCAAGGTACAGAACCTTGATTTGACGAGAGTTAGAAAACATGTTCTTCAGATTATATAAAAGATATTTATAGGGATGGAAGGCCATAATGTATCAGGAAAGATTATATATGTTGGGGCTCTTTTCTCTATAAAAATAGACTGAGAAGTGACCTGGAGGTCTTTTAAGAGTATGAAAAGGTTAAACAGGGTAGATTTGCAAGTGAGATCAGAACTAAAGGCCATAAATATAGTCATAAATTAAGTAGAAAATTCAGGAGAACGGTCTCCACCCAGAGAAAGGTTCGATTGTGAAATGTGCAACCCCTGGAATGGTTGAAGTGAATAGTATATTTATCCTCCCCTTAAATGCATCTAAACGCATGAGGGAGAATGGAATAGAATATACAGTGGTGAGGTTGGTGTGGAGTTAGTGTGGAACACAAATCCCAGCATGGACATACTGAGCCAAATAGCCTGTTTCTATGTAATTCTAGAGTATGAAATTAGATGCTACCCTGACTTACCCTTGATGGACAGCTGATAGCTGTTGCTCCTTTGACTGACTGGGTTTTCGATAGTGCAGTTATAATAGCCAGAGTCTGATTCCTCTACATTCTTAATGGTTAAAGTACTGTGGTCTGTGGACAGGAAATAACGCTCGTCATCTGGGAGTGCGAGCCCTCCTCTGGTCCACCAAATGGAACTGGCTGTCCCACTCTGCACCGTACAGATCAGAATAACCGTGTTCTTCACAAGGCTGTCATTTCTGATGATGTTGGGTGTGGAGAGGGGATCTGGAGAAAGACACAAACAGAGGGTATGTCACTTAATTAACAAATTCATCAATTTGCAGTTATACAGCATCTTTCATAAACTCAGGAAGTGCCAAAGTGTTTTAAACCCAATGAAATACACTCGAGTCGAGGGAACTGTGGCACAGGGATAACATTACTGCAGCAGTAAACCAAAGGCCCCGACTGATGAGCTCAAACCCCACCATGGCAGCACCTGTCTCAACAATGGTGACCATGAAACTAGCAGATTGTCATAAAAACCATTCTGATTCACCAATGTCCTTTGGGGGACTAAATCTGCCCCCTTACTTGCTCTGGCCGACATGTGACTCCAGGCCCACAGCATCACGGCTGACTCTTAAATGCCCCCTGAAATGGGCTAGCAAGCTAATTATACCAGCTGCTACAGAAAAGTCAAACAAGGATAAACCCAAACAGATCGCTTGACATACCTAGGCACCAGAAACAACAATGGCACACCTCACCTCATCAACCCTGCAAAACCCTTCTTACTAACAACTGAGGGCTGGTGTCAAATCGGGAGAGCAGACCACAGACTAAATCAAGCAATGGCCTGACACAGTCATACCATGTCCCAGACTCCTCCATCACTGTCCCTGGGTCTGTTCCATCCCAGCAGAAGAACAGAGAAGAGACGGGGCAAGACAATGGAATATAGTCGGGATAGAGCCCTCAATGTTGACCTGATGTTGTGAGACTCAGCAGAGTTAAATTAAGGGTGAGGATTACCAGCCATCACCCTCCCCTCAGCTAATGAATCAATGCTCTGCCATATTGACCACCACTTGGAAGAAGCATCAGGGGTAGAAAGGGCTCAGATCGTACTCCAGTGGAGAATGTCCACGCCCATAATCAAGAGTGGTTTGGTAGCACCACTACTGTCCAAGTCCTGAAGGGCATTTCTGCCAGACTGGGCCTATAACAGATGATGAGAGAACCAACAAGAGGGAAAAGCCTACTTGACTTGGCTTTCACTAATCTACCTGTCACCGATAGAGCTGTCCATTACAGGATTGGTAGACGTGACCACCACACAGTTCTTCTGGAGAAAAAGTCCCATCTTCACTGAGGACACACTCAATCATGCTGTATGGTCCTACCACCACGCTAAACAAGATCGCAGGACAGTGTGCCAGGGCAGTACCAGGAATACCAAAAAATGAGATGCCAACCTTAAAGTACAAGACAGGGCCTACATGCATGCTGAAAGAAATAGCAACATTTAATAATGATGTTTTTTAGATTTGTATGGAACCCTTATGGAACTAGCTGGCACAGCATTAATACTCTTTCTCCCTTTCTGAAAAAATAAAGGTGAACAATTCTAAGGGAGCCAGAGGCCAAGACAAGGTAAAGGCGTGGATCACAAAATTTACACCTCCCACATTGAGGTCGCTAGACTCTACAGGTATTTGTGAACCAATAGCAGAAATCCTTCTGGCACCCTGCATATCCCCAGCGCCTGCAAGACAGGGTGACAGACAGGAGGGTGGTACCGGTCAGGAGGGTAGTATTCACTCTGACATCTTGAGTACCTGTCCTCCATCCATTAGTCAGATTGACACTGGGTAGGCTATTGGCCCTTAGAAATAAAGGCCCATAACTTAATCTCCAGGGCGTCATACCAAGGGATTTTGGGAGGGGTGGTGTGGTCACAATGGGGAACTACTCTCTACAACCATTCCTCCCGGTTACAGAAAGTCCCTACATAAGGATTGTGGAGCAGTTGCCTAGGAAGTTCAAGCTTCCGTTATGCAATTACCCTGAACTAGGAAGCATCCCCCCCATAGGGTGATCTCATAGAAACCTATAAAATTCTAACAGGACTAGACAGGGTAGATGCAGGAAGGATGTTCCCAATGGTGGGGGAGTCCAGAACCAGAGTCACAGTCTGAGGACACGGGGTAGACCATTTAGAACTGAGATGAGGAGAAATTTCTTCACCCAGAGATTAGTGAGCCTGTGGAATTCACTACCACAGAAAGTAGTTGAGGCCAAAACCTTGTGTGTTTTCAAGAAGAAGTTGGATATAGCTCTTCAGGTGAAAGGAATCAAAGGATATAGGGAGAAAGCGGGAACAGGCTATTGAGTTGGATGATCAGCCATGATCATAATGAATGGAAGAGCAGGCTCTAAGGGCCGAATGGCCTACTCCTGCTCCTATTTTCTATGTATGTTTCTATATATCTGATACTCCGATTTAATCAAATCGGTCTTCGGGTGGTTCCGACTGTCTTATAGGAATAGGTACCCACTCAAGGCTAGAACTAAAACCACTTCTAACCCCGGGGTATCTATAGTATTGAACATCCACAACTACCCTCCTGACCCATCACCACAGGTCACTCCCGCTACTGCGCACTTCCACTCTCACCGATCACCCGGGCTCCATCCAATGAAACCTCATGGGACCCTCCTCCTCCCTCCCTCGCTTCTCCCTCTTCCCCACTCCAACTGATTGCCATTACACCTGGCTATTCAACCTACACCCAAACCCCACCCTCCCCTCCACCGGTCCTCTGACTACTGATCACCCGAGCACCTTGTCCTACTGACCATCCAAACCACCCCAGCCCCCTCACTGATCACCCAAAACCCACCCCCCCACTGGCTACCACCACCCCTTCCACCTGATCTCAGTGTGAAGACCCTCCCAACTGAACAGCCTCCAACCTGCCCACTTACTCAAAGTGTCTGGACCTTTAGCCTTACCTGCTTAGGGCAGCTAGTGCCATTAAAAAAAGAAGAGGCATGCTTTCTTTTCCCTCAGCTCCCCTGCACTCAATGGAAGGCCATAGGAACCTGCTGCACTGCAGCTTTCCCACTCAGCCCATGTCGGAATGGTTGGGTGGGAAAGGTGCGGCTTCACTTCAGTGTATACGGGGGTGGTGCGGCAATCTGACTGGGATTGCCACTCCACGGAATAGAGTCATAGAATTTTACAGCACGGAAAGAGGCCCTTCAGCCCATCGTGCCCGTGCTAGTCATCAAGCCCCTGCCTACTCAAATCACATTTTTCAGGCCCACAGCCTTGCAGGCGATGGAGCTTCAAGTGTTCATATAAATTCTTCTTAAATGGAATCTATGGCCCCCAAAGAATGTTAATGAGTCCTAGTCAGGAGGCCAGTCCCCATCTGGTGGCTGCCTTCTTCAGATGGAAGATGAACTAGGGAAGATGGAGGAAGACTGGGAGAAAGAGTTTCCTAACAGCTTGGCTTCAGAATGTTACTATCACAAGCTACTGAGATCAACACACTTTGTGCCAATCATCTGTTCATCCTCTGGGATCAATGAAACATTCTCCACTGGCAGGGTTTATGTATTTTTCTTGTCTATTAAGATATGATGCATTTACTGAACTGTTACTTCATAAAATACCTTAAAATTACTTACGGGTACTCGACTTATGTATCTGTGACTCCCGAACCAGAAACCTTACAATGTTAAGCAGTGGTAGCAACATGCAATAGGCAGAACTAAACAACGCCAAAACGAGTGAATCAAAACAAAGCCTGCAGTCCTGCCACATCCAGTTGTGAATGGTGAACAATGAAGGAGCTCTACATGCAACAGGACAGCATTCAAGCTTGGGCTGATATGCAGCAAGTAACACTTCCTCCACACAAGTGGCCGGTAATGACCAAGGGAATCAAACCTTCGTCCCTTGGCACTGAGCAGCATTTCCACCAGTGAATCCCCACCTGGGAAACCAACATCCTAGGGGTTACCATTGACCAGAAACTGAACTGGACTAGCCATAAAAATACTGTGGCTACAAAAGCAGGTTAGAGGATGGGAATTCTGTGGCGAGTAACTCACTTCCTGACTCCCCAAAGCCTGTCCACCATCTCCAAGACTCAAGTCAGGATACACACAAATGTACTGCAGCAACTGGCCAAGCCTCCTTCTACAGGGCCTTCTAAACCCAATACCTCTAGTGCCCTGTAGCAAAAGGGTAGCAAACGCATGGGAACACCACATGCAAGCAAACACCATCCTGATCTTAAAGGTTTCAATCAAGTTGCCTCTTGCTCTTCTACATCCCAGTGGATACAAGCTGAACTTGTCCAACCCTTTCCTCACAAGTCAACCTGCCCATTCCTGCTTTTAGTCTAGTGAACCTTCTCTGAACTGCCTCTAATGCATTTACATCCTGCCTTAAATAAGGAGACCAGTACTCGAAACAGTACTCCAGGTGTGTTCTCACCAGTGCCCTGCACAAGTGAAGCATAACCTCTCTACTTTTGTATTCAATTCCCCTGGCAATAAGCAATAACATTCTATTAGTTTTCCTAATTACTTGTTAATAGAATGTTATTGTTTATTGTCGCAACTGCACAAAGCTAACTGTTGTGTGTCACCTTTAAACGAACGTGAACTGGTTGCAATGAGGTTCCTGTGTGCTGCTGACTTCATCTTGAAGGCCGCGCTTAATTTGGTTTTAAGATAATAAGTATTCATGGTATGCAAATGTAGTACAAGTCGGAACCCATGCCAGGGCTGCATGAGGCTTGATCTGCCACTGCCTTGCCGACAACATTTTTTATTCCGAATCTGCTGTTGTGATTGACATTTTGCCCGCTGCCTGATTTACTCAGTGCACCCGCCATATTTCCCCTCCCAGAGTCTTCATTAAATTCTACCCAAAGATTTGCTCTGCTAAAGACCACCTACTCCAGGTATTGGGTGCACAATCTACAAGTTCAAGCTAGCAGCGTAAGGTTATCTGTGCAGAGCGGTTTGCCTCTCTTGAACCCCTGCTTGTTCTGCAATTTGCTTGCTCTGTTAAAAAAAAAAATAGCTGGAACTATTTCCATATTCACAGAATCACACAGTGCAGAAGAGGCCCTTCGGCCCATCGAGTCTGCATCGACACAATCTCATCACTATTTTTTTTTAAACCGCTCTACCACTTTAGAAGGTCATGCCCAGTCTAAATACTCACTAATGGATGTTAAGTTGTGTCACAATAACTCCAACCCCACCATGACATAAATAAAGAGACCAAACTCTTGAAAATCAAGATCTCTCATGCAAAAGGCACAAGTTGCTTTTCCCTCCCCCGTCCCCCACCAAACATAAATCAATACGGATTGACAGATGGTTTAAACATTATTCGTAGCCTATTTAATCTTTAGCAGGGTATGTTCATAGCCTATTTAATCTTTAGCAGGGTATATTCATAGCCTAGTTAATCTTTAGCAGGGTCTATTCATAGCCTAGTTAATCTTTAGCAGGGTATATGAAGCTCAAAACTTAGTCCCATAGTTTTCCCCCAAGAAGATAAAGGCAGAACCAGAGTGTGGTTTGAAACATTAACTGGGTCGCTCTCTCCACAGATGCTGCCAGGCATGCTGAGTATTTCCAGCATTTTGTTTTTAGGTTGACTTTTCAGCACCCGCAGTATTTTGTCTTTGTTTTAGTAGATAAATGGAAGTTCTTTCTTTGCTACTACACCACCCCCTCCACTCTAAAAAACCCCTCATCCCCCCTCACCCCCCACAAACCCCTCATCCCCCTCTCCTCTCCCCCTCAACCCCCCTCCCGCCCACAAACCCCTCATTCCCCCCTCCCCTCTCCCATTCCCCTCTCCCCCTCCCTTCTCCCCCCTCCCCCTCCCTTCTCCCTCCTCCACAGCCCCTCCTCCCTCCTCCCCCCCACCTTCCCCCTCACCACACCCCTCCCCCCACATCTCACCCCTCCCCTCCACACCTCCCCCCTCTCCCCTCTCTCTCCCAATTGATACCATGATAATTGCAGTAACTGATTAATCATTTCATTTTCTGTTTTTGGGATCTTGCTGTGTCTCATTTGGATGACACCTTTCCCTACAATGCAGTAGTGACTGCATTTCAAAAGTGCTTCACTAGTTTGTGGAGCAGTCGGTGATGTCCTGAGGACATCAATGGGGACGTCTTGGAAGGATTAGCAGGCTGATTATCAACCTGTCGAACCACATCATGAATGTTCCATCAAAGGCCAATAGATTCTTGTTATTGTTGAAAAAAAGGAGACACGTCAAAGCTTTTTGTCCTGCACTCACAGACACTTTGGAAGAATACCAATAAAAGGGGAAAACAACAATTTATACTGTACATGAAGAGAGTGCTGATTGGCTGGCAAGTGGACTCTGATTGGTAGAGGAGAATGCACCAATGATGGTGAGTGACAGTTAACTGCCAAGCCTTGTTTGAAATTTAAACCAGGCAGCTTTATTTTTGTTAGGCAAGGGAATCAAAGGTTATCAGGGGGGAGATGGGAACGCGGAATTTGAAACAAACGGATCAGCCATGATTGTATTGAATGGCGGAGCAGGCACGATGGGCCGAATGGCCTACATCCGCTCCTATTCCATATGTTCATATGTCCTGGAGTGGGACTTGAACCTGGAGCTTGTCTGAGCCACAAAACATCCATCCTAAGAAAGCATAATGTCCTGTATAAATGTTAGTGCTTTGTTACGCTCTCTATTGCTGTTTGTACCAATAACTGCAATAAGCTGGCAGTCAATTGAAAACTTCAAAACGGAGAATAATAGATTGATGTTAGGCAGGGGTATCATGTTTTACAGAACCGAGACAGGTAAAGGGAGTTCAAACACAGGCCAACGGCGATGTAATTCAATGGAGGAATGGGCTGGAGGGGCTGAATGACCTTGTGCTCCTATGCTCTTTTCTTCCGGGTTTCAAGTAGTTTCACAAGCAAATGTATGTCATTCAGAACTCTTTATGGGCCAGCTGGTTTGAGACTCATGGTCCATGTGTGTGACCTGATGCACTATGTCAGGATTGTCCAGCCCGTGGGCCAGATGCGACCCGTGAAGCCCCTCTACTGTGGCCTTCCGGAGCCACTGTTCAAAATGATGGTCAAATGGGTGAGTGGAGTGGAAGATTGTGCAAGGAGCTGTTCCTCCAATCACAGGCCGTTCCTCTCCCACAGCAGCAAACGTGGGAGAGAAACAGTGTCTGATTGGAGGAGCATCAAACACCAGCGACAGTGAGTGTGCCGGGAGAAGGGAGGTTTTCAGGGCTCGGGGTGAGACCATGTGACAGAGTGGACAATTTTATTGGGGGATGGGGTGAGGAAATGGTATCCTCATCCATACAATTGAAGGGACAGGAAAGAAGGAATCACTCAATTGCTGTTAAAAATTGGTTTCACCCACAATCACTAGAGTCAGATCACCATGGCAACTAATACGTCTAAACAACATTAAATATACACTTTGTTCAAACAGTGTGCATTGGAACATCTGTAGCTACTTACCATACACTGTAAGATTTAGAATTCTAGTCCTGGACGGGTCCAAGTCCACAGTGATTTTGTATTTGCCAGTATCCGATTTGTGTAAATCTTTTAGCAATAAGGATCCATTTGATTTTCTAAATTCAATTCGATTCTTGTACTGATCATATATTTGTTCATAGTCTACACCACAATCTAAAATGGGAAGAGTCCTGCTCGGATTAGAGAATTCCCAATGGAGATTACGGAATTCTCTATCAGTTCCAGGGAATAGAACAGAGGAACCTGTAGCAGCCACCATCTCTTTCGTCACCTGTGCTAAAATATAAATGAGTAAATCAGAACAGTTTATACAATACTACCAGAGAGATTTAATCATCACACAAACAGGAAGGAGGAGATGTGGTCAATGAACTCAGCTTCTCCCCTTAGCAATAGACACTAACATTCTCCTCCCTTTCCCCATCTCACTGTCACTATTTAAACTGTGCCAGTCTCCTTGGGAGATTTTAGTTATTCTCCAACTGTTGCCCAGTCCATGTAGACCCAATTTAATTAATGTTAAAATGATATACCTTTAGGTAATACCAGTGGACACACAGGGCTTCAGTCTTAGGCAGAGACTTCCAAAAGGGAAGAGCACCATCAGGATCCAGAGTTGTACGACTGAGTATCCAAAATACAAACAGCAAACTAATTTAAAGGATGTAGATCAGCTCATGAAGGAGACGGTTGCACTGTAGAGGCTGGGTGTGGTGATGCAGTGTGAAAGGTCTTCATGGTAAGGAGCCTAGTTTCATTTAATTGTACAATGCAAAAGGAAGCCATTGCGCCTGTGCTTTCTCTTTGAGCCATCCAAAGTAGCCCCATTCAATTCCATGAACTGCCCCACAACCCTATACATTTTTCCTTTCCAAGTATATATGCAATCCCCTTTTGAAAGTTACTACCAATTCTGCTTCCACCACCCTTTGTGTTCCAGATCACAACAACACATTGCCTAATAAAAGATTTTCCTCATCTCTCCCTCTAATTCTTTTGACGATTACCTTAAATGCATTCTCTGGTTAATGTCTTTCCTGCCAGTAGAAATAATTTCTCCTGGTGAACACCTCTTATTAAATCTCTCCTTTACTTTCAGATTAATCCCAATTTCTCCACATAACTGAAGTGTTCAGTCCTGCTAATATTCCAGTAAATCTGATCCTCCACAATCTCGCCAAGGTCGACTGCCAGGAAAGCTTAGAGGAAATGTAGCAGGCTGAGGAAAGACAATAGCAGTAGATCTATATGCTAATTTACTGGCACAAAAATATGAGGATGAGGAACAAGGAACAGGGAGCAAATTAACAGTTAAGAAATGAAAATTAGGATGCAAATTCCACCAAAATTTCCCCTCAGCTTCATAAAAAACATTGGCTCTTAGGAAACCTGTGCTAGATATATTGTAATAATATCTATCTAATAGTATAACGAAAGTAACCGCAGTAGAATTATGAGTTGAACAGATCCGATCTGAAGCCAATATTTGAATAAGTATATTACAAAAATTAGATTGTAAACATCCCCACAAGCAACCATTCATGAAAAGGATTATTCCTTTGTTTAGTTTCATCAGAATGAATTCAAGGGCTGGATTTCACGTTTTTCGGCAAGGCAAGGGAGCAGGGATGCAAAGCAAGTGGTCCGCTCGCTCCCGCCATCTAAGATGATGAAATCAAGCTTCGGGTGGCCAAAGGGGGGGGTGGGGTTCTCTGCATCCAATTGGGAGTCTAGGCTGGGACATCATGTGGCAGAGGTGTTATGCTGCGAACAGAGGGTCCAGTCATGGGCTACAAATTCTAAAGGCCTCCCACTTTCCCAATCAGTCTTTATTTTTTTGAACTGAAGGCTCAACAGAGCGCCCCCCATCCAAATAAAAGGGAACTGAATAATCATACAGACACTGCCACCTTCAGCAGCAGAATCTGTTGTTACACGCAGCCCTGGGGCTGAACAATACGGTGGTGTGCTGAGAGGGCAGGGTTTCTGCACCCAGAAGTCGGTGGAGCTCCGACTTCCAGCCCGCCTATGGAATGTGCCCGATAACATGTAAATTGCCACTCGTTAGTGTCAAGGGTGGGTTAGAAGCCTTCATCCTGCCCAATGAGTGGCATGTCCCGCAACAAGATCATGGCCAGCACTTTAAAGGGCTCCCTGGCACTGGACAGTGTCAGGCGAGCCAGCGGATGAATAATCTTATGGAATCATTTTGGAAATAAAGACCTGCGCAGTTTCCAGTCTCGCAAGATAAGATCATTTAATTTTTCGGTAGCCTCTGCAAACCTGGTCACTCTTCATGGGTGGCAGTCTCAATGAACAGCAGCAAGTCTCCCACCTCTTGACATGGAAGCGTTGTACATTTTACATGCTTCCACACTGAGGAACCCGATTTTGGAAAATTTGAAGGGCATTGAATCTTGGACATTCTTCATCCAGAGTTATTTTATTTATTATTTAACATTTTTTAAAAAAAGTTTTCAATATTAATTGAGGCTGTGAACATGCCATTCTCCGAGAAACACAGGTCAAGGCGGACGTCCGGCAAGGAACACCTGGAGAGGGTAGAGATACTTTGTAGATCTAAGTTGACAAAGAACTGCTGTTGCTGGGCTAAAGGCTCTTGCTGACTGGTTAAAAACACCTGGCCTAAGTGAAGTATTCTTTGAACATCACAAGTCTTCAAAAAAAAAGACTCATAGGCAGAGTCAGTGACTGCATGTGGGGTGTGCCTTAGAAGCAAGCTGCAAGGAAAAAGACTCCTTCTCGCTCTCTGCCCCAACTTCGTGCTGGAATAACAGTATCAAATGGCAACACCAATTGTCCAGTTTTGTGGGTGAATTAAACATCTAAACTATTGCTAAGACCTGTGGAGAAGTGGGCCTAGAACTACTATCATGGTCTGTAACAATACATAGATATCTGCGCCATTGGAACAAGGGGAGGGGTGGAGCAGAACGGCCAAACCAGCCCCTAGGTTCAGGGAGGACTAATTCAGAGCCTTTCTCAGTGCAATATCAGAGCAATGTGAGCAGCTCATGCCAACCGCTGGCAAAAAGAGGAAGCCCAGCCAAACACGTGCTGCCTGGGAGCAGCTGATGGCTGAGGAGGTCAGCTGTGTTGGGATGGTCAGAAGGATATGGTCCCAATACCAGAAAAATCTCAATGGCCTAATGAGGACAATCAAAGTGAGTGAGACCTCAAACAAAACAAAACATCAACTCTGTCTGCCTTTCTCTCCACAGATGCAGTCAGACCTGCTGAGTTTTTCCAGCATTTTTTGTTTGAGTTTCAGATTTCCAGCATCCGCAGTATTTTGCCTTTATCTTAGTAAGGCCTCAGTATGTGCAATCTTGTGCCAGTCTGCTACTGGGCACACTCACGAATGCAGGAGGAAAGTCAGTTTGGCTGGACCTCAAAGGCAGCTTGATTCAACAAGGACACAGCTGTCTTCAGCAATGTCATTGTGCATTTAAAGCTTCGGTCCAGTTATAGGGTGGGTGGTTGGCAGAATGAGCATATGACAAATGAACACAGTATCCAGGCTGGTACGAACTTAGCTAATAATGGGTAGAGGCATACCATAAAATAATCTGAAATTGTTAATAAGTGCAGTCTTTACACCTCTATTCAGGAGAAGCAGGACCTCAATGCCCATCTCCTTCAGATACTTTATAGCCCTGGGAGATGGCCAGGAACAAAATATAGCACTCAGCAGAGCACTCAGCTGAGAAAAGGCCTCTAACTCATGATTTGAAACGGACAGTCTGCTCATTCAAATGAGCACCCCCAGTAGCAACAGATCTACTAACTGCTGTGCTGAGACTCAGGGCTCAGCTGTAGCTTTTAAACCACCCCTAACAATCTGTTTCTTAAACAAAAACAGGAACCACACATGGCGTGAATCTGATGCTAAAGGTGTATCATAGCGTTCACGCTGTGTTATGGCAATTAATTGGGTCACTGATGACTTTAAATATACTGTTAATTGACATTTATATAACACAGGCAGGGTCCCGGCTTTTATGCTCACCCGAAACACAGGAGTAGATGGCATTGGCAGCACCATCCAACATCATCACGCCCAATAATACCTCTCCAGATGAGGGGAACGCTCACGATTTGGGAGTGTTTAATTCTGCCCATGGTCCCAGTGGCAGGCCGTTTCTCCCGCCCTAGTGCTGCCTAGTTATACATCCTGTGAAGTGCTCCCAAACATTTTTCCGTCCGACACCCGAAAAGCAGGGGGCGACAAAAACTTGTTTATAAGTAGCTCTTGTTAATTAGCAGCATCAAAATGGCAGATGGGCTTCCAATTTTGGCACCCACCCTCCTTCCATAATTTCTGAGGCTGGCGTGACAACTGGATCCCGCCGCACTGCATTTCATGTTTGCACAGGGCAGGGTTGATTTGCGGCCTTAAAATCCAGCCCCACAAGTCAGTGCATAGAAGATGCAACATAAAAATCAATACCTACAGCTTTTCTTTACCAAGTTTGATGGAGGATGAAAGGGAACTATATTTCCCTCAAAGCAACGTGTACACACACAATTATCCCTCAAAACACATTTGGGTAGAAGATACTTCAAAAGCCAAGAAGCTAAGATTTGATATTACTTTTGGAAAGGTTAAAAGTGATACGCGCTCTGTTAGCCTGTCTCAGTAAACACCTCATACCCATTATGCTGGGAAGTCTCTGGTCCCAGGCACTCAAACAGGGCTTCCCTTGTGCCTGTGGAACAAGCTTTTGGCTCAGTGCTAACATTCTAGCCCCAGAGTTAGAAGTACAGTCTCTTTATGCCTGTCTCTTTATGGGGTATGTGGAATATTCCTTGTTCCAGTCCTAGTCCGGCCCCCTCCCACAACTCTTTCTCCGGTACATCAATGATTGCTTCGGTGCTGCTTCATGCTCTCGTCTGGACCTGGAAAAATGTATTAATTTTGCTTCCAATTTCCACCCTCCATCATTTTCACATGGTCCATCTCTGACACTTCCCTTCCTTGACCTCTCTGTCTCAATTTCTGGTGATAGACTGTCCACCAATATTCATTACAAGCCTACCGACTCCCACAGCTACCTCGACTACAGCTCCTCACACCCCGCTTCCTGTAAGGACTCCATCCCATTCTCTCAGTTCCTTCGCCTCCGTCGCATCTGTTCTGATGATGCCACTTCAACCGCAGAAGGTGCAACACCTGCCCCTTTACTTCCTGTCCAAAGGCCCAAACACTCCTTTCAAGTGAAGCAGCGTTTCACTTGCACTTCCCTCAATTTAGTCTACTGCATTCGTTGCTCCCAATGCGGTGTCCTCTACATTGGAGAGGCCAAATGCAGACTGGGTGACCGCTTTGCAGGACAGCTTCAGTCCGCAAGCATGACCCAGACCTCCCTGTCGTTTGCCATTTCAACACTCCACCCTGCTCTCATGCCCACATGTCCGTCCTTGGCCTGCTGCATTGTTCCAGTGAAGCTCAACGCAAACTGGAGGAACAGCATCTCATCTTCCGACTAGGAACTTTACAGCCTTCTGGACTGAATATTGAGTTCAACAATTTTAGATCATCAACTCTCTCCTCCATCCCCACCCCCTTTCCGATCCCCCTTTTTTCCCCCAATAATTCATGTAGATTTTTCTTTTCCCACCTACTTCCATTATTTTTAAATGTATTTCCATCCATTGTTTTATCTCTGCCATTTAGCCTATTTTGATCCCTTCCCCCCACCCCACACCCACTAGGGCAATCTGTACCTTTATTATCACATTCCTCAGATAATATCAACACCTTCAACACCTCTCTGTCCTTTTGTCTATGACATCTTTTGGTTATCTCCACCTATCACTGGCCCTCTATCCAGCTCTACCTGTCCCAACCCCCCTTAAACCAGCTTATATTTCACCCCTTTTCTATTTTTACTTAGTTCTGTTGAAGAGTCATACGGACTCGAAACGTTAACTGTGTTCCTCTCCGCAGATGCTGTCAGACCTGCTGAGTTTTTCCAGGTGTTTTTGTTTTTGTGTTAGAAGTACAGTGTTGAGTCCCCAGCTCTAGGTATTTGTTGTAACTGACTCTGAATATTGGGTTGACATCCAGCAGGATATACACTTCTGATAAGTCAGGGTGCTCTATATCCCCCTCCCCTCCTCATCCCCCTCCTCCCCATCCCTCTCCTCCCCTTTGTTTTATGAGGGAGTTTTAGTCGATAAATGCAAGCTCTTTCTTCACTATTAGCCATTTCGTTCTCCTCTCTGAACTAATTTGGGTTTTCTCCGGAGGTAAAGCCACAAAATAAATG
Organism: Cetorhinus maximus; assembly: GCF_964194155.1. NCBI lineage: Eukaryota > Metazoa > Chordata > Chondrichthyes > Lamniformes > Cetorhinidae > Cetorhinus > Cetorhinus maximus. Next base: position 83,603 of record NW_027597028.1, read on the forward strand.
AGAGCCATGGCTGTTATGATAAATGAATAAAAGCTTTTTTTATACTGATAGGTTAATTCAGATTTGGAAGGTCAGTCTCCATGTGCCAGTCCTTGATGTGTAGTGGTGTAGAGGTTTAGGGAGGGAATTCAAGAGTTAAGGGTCTAAATACCTGAAAGCACGGTGTGCAACGGCAGGGCAAGTTGGTGGACTCATGGACCAATGATGGGTTGCAGAAATTAATTTAACAGCATAAATACAGGACGCCAGTCTAGATACAGCTGCATAGCAACAAGCACAAGGAAGTTAAAAGGGTTTGAAATAACTGTTTATGGGAGAAAAGGGGGGTGAAGCAGGGGAGCAGAAGGGGAATGAGGATATGGGAGAGGTCACATTGATTGTCAGGAAGTTACACACTGGAGGTTCCGCACTCCTGTCACAGTGAAACACTTAAAAGTAGGAACAAGAGCACGAGTCCAGTTAGCCTATTTTAGCTCATTCATCCAAAAAATAAACTAAAACTTAAGAGGGCAATTTTAATCTAACTCAGTGGCAATTTGAGGGTATTTGGATCAAGGGTCCACAGGTTCCATCCGCAGCTCCCCCCTATTATGACACAGCCGATGGTAAATGCTGAGCTGTTCAAATCCCATAGGGAAACTTGAAACAACTGTCATAACCAATTTTCCAATTTGTATGTTAAGACACAGGCCTTGAATTCAGTAGTAATAAAAATTTTTAAAGCATCAACAACAGAAGATATAACCATTTGACACCTCTTACTATTGTGCAATAAACATTGAACCATTGACAAACGAGATCACAAAGAAAAAGATCTTATTACCACATCATAAAATCTGTTAATCCTCTGCCCAGTTGTATCATTGGGAGAAGTTATTCCTTTTCCGGGAGTCTGGTCTCCCAACCGAGTATGCGTTGAGGCTTTACAGAGACCAAACTCCCATAAAAGATTTAATTTCTTCTTTTGAAACAACTGGAGAGAAGATTGCAGCTTTGAGTTCTCACAATAAGCTTTTTCTCTGTGATGTCTTTTGTCAATGGCTCAATGTTTATTTAGACAAGATAAAGAGGTGTCAAATGTCTATAGCTTCTGTTGTTGATACTTTAAAGGTCAGGATGATTGACACTTTTATAGGGTTGTAGCAACAGCAGTTTTTAATTAAGAAAATGGGTTTTTAAGCAGTTGCACACATGCCACTGTTACTGTAGCATTCATTGGTTCTATACAGAGTTTATAGTGGGTCAATGGACATGAGGTGTCATGCGTTGGCATGGGGGGCCATGAGCTGGCACAAGTTACCATTCAAAATGTTCCCAAATCAAGTCTATGGTAATCAATCCCTTGGAAACCCTCAAACCACGAGCCATGAAGGAGCTGGCCTGATTCCACAAAAATTGTTGGGGGCTAGGAATGCCTACCTTTGCAATGGACCTGGCCAGGTTGGGAGTGCAACATGTGGGTTCGTCACTGGCGTCTTTATCCCATGCCAGGGTCAATGGGGTGGGGGGGGGGGGTACAGGGGAGCAAGAATTGGCGGAATCAGATTCTGCCCACCAGTTTTGACATTTCACAAGAGTTGCATGATTTTCACAGCCTATATATCTCAGTCCTTCGCTGTCAAAGGGTTAAAATCCTACAACTCGCTTCCCAACAGTACTGTGGGTGCACCCGCATCAAATGGCCTGCAGTGGCTTAAGGAAACAGCTCACCCCCACCTTCTCAAGGCAATCGGGGTGGGCTTGCGAAAAGGAAAAATGAGAGTGACGCACTGATCCCCACTTTTTTCCTGTTCCTCCAGACATTTGGCTGCAGGATTTATTTTCTTGGACATCACTGTGACGCAAAGCTCCATATGATTGAGCTGAATCAGATTTTCTATGTTTTGATCATTAACCTCACTCTGTCCAAATGCTCCTTCCTGGGAAACACCTCACGGTCAATCCTGTCACTGGGAAGGTGGGGGGTGGGGCAAAATCCAATTTAGGGCAGAATGTACACAAGACACACGGTACCAAGCGGCTGCTTTGTTCTACACACAGACCAACAGCCTTTCCAGTACAGTCACAGGGAGTAGAGGGTGTCCCGGAGGGTGGGCAGTATAAAATGAGAGTATCATCCAGCCAAGCTAGTGAATCGGAAAATGAAGCCAATTCCATTTTGCTCAAGAAAACTTTCATCTCCCACAGCCCCATCCTCAACACCATGAAGACCCCAGACTCCTTCCTCTGTTACTGAGCGACTCCAATCGATGTTAAAAACAAACACCGCGGAAACGAAACCAATTCGCCCGAATGTCGGATCACCAGCGGTTTATTCCCTTGTAAGATCTTCTGTTTGATGATACAGCGAATTTTTCTTTTCATTCCCCGTCATTGTGGATTTAAAGAGACTTTTAGAGACGGTTTTACCTGAAAACGGGTCGGTGAGAAGCTGCAGAAGATAAAGAACAGGGAGGATAAAGATCGTCATCTGGGCGGAGATCTCGACCCCACAGCCATAAAATAACGGGAAGCTGAGGCTGCAAACCAGGAATAGCATTTCGACCCAGGGAGAGAGAGACAGGAAACCAGGGGTGGAATTAGAGGGTTGGTTGGCTGATAGCTGTTGGGCTGGACGTGACTGTTTAGAAAGGGATGTGGTAATGCAGGAACTTAAAGGGTCGGATGAGAATCTAAATTTGAGGTACTGGGGATCCATGAGCTAATGCCAGGACAGGGGTGATGGGTTCACTGCAATTGTGCGGGATAGGATACAAGCAACAGAGTTTAGGATGAGCTGAAGTCTATGGAGGGTGGAGGCTGTTGTGTTACTCCAGGGCTGTCATTATGTTCCATTATAAGTATAAACAGAAAATGCTGGACAAAACTCAGCAAGTCTGGCAGCATCCGTGGAGAGAGAGAAACAGAGTTAACATTTCAAGTCCGTATAACTTCTTCAGAGCTCTGAGGACGGGAGTCAGTAGATTTTTTGTTTTAGCCAATACAGGAGCATATTCTAGACACGTCTTACTCAGTTAGACTACACCCACAGCTAACTGGTGTTGTAAGTATCCAGCTCATGGTTCCTGTGTTTTAGAATATAACTTTTAGTTTTAGGAATTACATTTTAACTGTAGAAAATGGGATAAATGCAACAAAAGCAGCTTGGAGTCTATTACACCTAAAAGGTTGGGGCCATGTTGATTTAAGGGGTTTACAGCTGGAAATGTAAAATCCTAAAATAGCAGATGGGCTTAGCATGAGACATGATGTCTACACTGTTTGAGAAAAGATGTAGTCGGAAGAGATGTTTTGTTTTGGGAGTTTGCTTTTAAAGTAATTCAGTTCTTTCAGTGAACCCATTTACTTCATGAGATCGCAGAAGGAATTGTAAATAAGGAATAATTAATCCCTAAAGGTCTGGCGGGGAGCGGGGGCTGGATGCATTGTCAACTTACGGAAGCTAGCAATCTGCCGGAGAGTTGGAATTATGCTGGTAATTAGAGGTGGGAGAGCAACTCTTGTGAATCCCATGGAATGCAGTCTCAGGAGAAGAAATTAAACCACCGGGAGGTGAGCAGTCATTCAGGCAGTTCGTGTTGGAGCAGCTCTTGAGAGAATTCAGAGGCTAGCTCTTCTAAAGTGAAGGATTGAAATCCCTCATGAGGGAAACAGAGTGTTAATAAGATTTTGTGACTCACAGTGGTTACTGAGGTCTGGGTGCATTGTGAGAAATCTGTGGGATCTGCCTCAGTTGTATCTGCCATGTAATATGAAGTGTGGTATGTTTGACCACTGTTTGTCTGTTAATTTATATTTATCTTATGTTAATTCTGAATGTTAAGGGTATAAGATAGATATTGTAGATTGTTTTATTTTTCTGACTTCATATTGTAAAGTTTCTTTTGTTTGTTTAAAATTGTGGAATCTTGTAGCTTTATTCTCCTTGTGGGTAACTGGGATTTCAAACCTGGTCTATTTTGAACAAAAAGTTCCTGGTCTTTAACCGGATCGTAACATTGTGAGGTGGTGGCGTAGTGGTATTGTCACTGGACTGGTATTCCAGAGTTCTAGGGTAATTATCTTGGGATCGGGGTTCGAATCCCTCCAGTGCAGATGGTGGGATATGAATTCAATAAAAAAAACCTGAAATTAAAAGCCTAAAGATGACCATAAGCCCATTGTCGATTGTTGTAAAAAACCCATTTGGTTCACTAAAACCCTTTTAGGGAAGAAATCTGCCATCCTTACTTGGTTTGGTCTACTCCAGACCCACAGACATGTGGTTGACTCTTAAATGCCCTTTGAACAAGGGCAATTAGGAATGGGCAAGAACTGCTAGCCTAGCCAGTGACACCCATATCCCATGAATGAATTTTTAAAAAAATGACAACATGACATCTTCCTTCAGGGGCTGATCACTTATGTTATCTTAAAGTGATCCCACACAAAGGCTTATCAGGGAATTATTGGAATAGTCACATCTGGAGGTTGGGGATGGACTCAAGAATGACAAAAGGAGAGAGAATGAAGGGGCGCTCAGTCCCTGATCAGCATCTAAAATGTCCAAACAATTGGACACAGTGGGAATTCAGGTAACATAGAAAAATAGAGCTTAGCTATAAACAGAGGAGAGTGAGAAGACAATATAAGTTTTTAACCACTTATGAAAACAAGCATTTGGATTCATGACCCCGCATCAAAGACAGCTGATCTTTTAATAAGCTCTTTGAGCTGTCAAAACAAACTGGATAATATCAAAACTTGGACTGGACTCTCTGTGAGACAGGCAGTGAAAGCAGGGGAGAACAGAAATCAGTGGAGAGAGATTGTTCATAGTGTGGCCAACCATCAGAACAACGATGGATGAAAGACAAGACAAGGAGATATTCAGCAGATCTGGTAGCATATATGGAGAGGGAAATAGTTAACATTTCGGGTAATGGCTGGTCATTGGATACCCCTATCTTATCATGACTCCTCTAAGGTGGAGCAGCACAACACTCCAAATTTTAGGTGAAATCTTGAGAATTTTTAGCATCAGTGTTGCTAGAGTGTTGGGGAAATTTTGACTAAATGCCCCAGAAAATCTCTCTATGTGTGTTCAGATGTCGCTTCACGGCTCCAACAGCAAGTGGACATGAAATGGTGCGTATCCCTTTAAATATTGTTTGAAATCCATATATACTGCGTCATTCCCAAACGGCTGATTGCTGTTAAGAGAAGGTGAGAGGACAAACTCTTCCCACCTAAGTGCTCAGCAACCTCTTGAACGAGAGCGAACAGATATTTTAAGTGGCAATCAGCTGCTTAATGATCCTCTGGCAGCCGGTCCTAGCACAAATTTCAACTCCTTTCCCAAAATGGATCCGGTGCTAAATATAGACTGAGCCAATGTTCCAGCACAACCCCCTGTCTTTGCCATCTTAGAGGGTTGTTAGCTCCTGAATACACTGGCAAAAATCACCCCTGTAGGCTTTTAAAATGCAGACTTTTCATCAGAAGATTGGGGATTGTAACAGAGTATGTGGAACAGTATGTGGAGAGTATGGGGTATGTGGAACATTCCTTTTTCCAGTCCTACACCGGCCCCCTCCCACAACTCCTTCTCCGGTACATCAATGACTGCTTCAGTTTACTACATACACTCTAGTTTTTTTTATGCTGCAAACTTTTAAACGTTATATCTACAACTTGGCCAAGCCTGGGTGATCCCATGATGCACCATGATACACCACTTTATACAGTAATAAATACCCATAGAATTATGATCCAAACAAATTGTAATAATACACACCAATACTGTAATAATACACTCAAATACAAGTAGTCCATCTTATACCGTAATAACCCATCCCAATACAACAATGATACAGCAACCAAACACAATGAACAAAAAGAAACTAAAACAATGCTTGGGGCAGTCTGGCTTTGAACAAGATGCTACAAGCTGTTGGCTTTGGGGCCAGAAGCTGAAATGCATAATGCAGCCAGTCAATTTCTGCAGTTGTAAGCAGTCTAGAAAGAAAAGTAACATGAAAAGCCAGTAGATCGGACCACCAAAGAAACAAAACAAGTAATTTATTGCTTTCTTCACCCTGTTTAAAAAGGGAATGAGGCAAAGGACGGGAAATTACAGGCCAATTAGCCTGACCTCGGTCGTTGGTAAGATTTTAGAGTCCATTATTAAGGATGAGATTTCAGAATACTTGGAAGTGCATTGTAAAATAGGGCAAAGTCAGCATGGTTTCATCAAGGGGAGGTCATGCCTGACAAATCTGTTAGAATCCTTTGAGGAGGTAATGAGTAGGTTAGACATAGGAGAGCCAATGGATGTTATCTACTTGGACTTCCAGAAGGTCTTTGACAAGGTGCCGCACAGGAGGCTGCTCAGTAAGATAAGAACCCATGGTGTTAGAGGCAAGGTATTAGCATGGATAGAAGATTGGCTGTCTGGCAGGAGGCAGAGAGTGGGGATAAGGGGGTCCTTCTCAGCATGGCGGCCGGTGACTAGTGGAGTTCCGCAGGAGTCAGTGTTGGGACCACAAATTTTCACTTTATACATGAATGATCTAGATGAAGGAAATGAGGGCATCCTGGCTAAGTTTGCAGATGATACAAAGATAGGTGGAGGGACAGGTAGTATTGAGGAGGTGGGGAGGCTGCAGAAGGATTTGGACAGGTTAGGAGAATGGGCAAAGAAGTGGCAGATGGAATACAACGTGGGCAAGTGTGTGGTCATGCACTTTGATAGGAAGAATAGAGGCATGGACTATTTTCTAAATGGGGAGGGAATTCAGAAATCTGGAGTGCAAAGGGACTTGGGAGTCCTAGTCCAGGATTCTCTTAAGGTTAACTTGCAGGTTGAGTCGGTAGTTAGGAAGGCAAATGCAATGTTGGCATTTATTTCGAGAGAACTAGAATATAAAAGCAGGGATGTGCTGCTGAGGCTTTATAAGGCTCTGGTCAGACCACATTTAGAATATTGTGAGCAATTTTGGGCCCCGTATCTCAGGAAGGATGTTCTGGCCCTGGAGATGGTCCAGAGGAGGTTCACGAGAATGATCCCAGGAATGAAAGGCTTAACATATGAGGAACATTTGAGGACTCGGGGTCTATACTCGATGGAGCTTAGAAGGATGAGGGGGGATCTGATTGAAACTTACAGAATACGGAAAGGCCTGGATAGAGTGGACGTGGGGAAGATGTTTCCATTAGTAGGAGAGACTGGGACCCGAGGGCACAGCCTCGGAGTAAAGGGAAGACCTTTTAGAACAGAGATGAGGAGAAACTTCTTTAGCCAGAGAGTGGTGAATCTATGGAATTCATTGCCACAGAAGGCTGTGGAGGCCAGGTCATTGAGTGCATTTAAGACCGAGATAGATAGGTTCTTGATTGGTAAGGGGATCAAAGGCTACGGGGAGAAGACGGGAGAATGGGGTTGAGAAACTTATCAGCCATGATTGAATGGCGGAGCAGATTCGATGGGCCGAATGGCCTAATTTCTGCTCCTATGTCTTATGGTCTTATGTTCTTATGGATATGAAATATATTTATCTTTTTGCATTCAATTCACTTGGTTTTGCTCCTATGCAAGAATAACCCAGTAAGTTGGTCTGGCCCATGGACTGCTCCAAGTTGCAAGGTCCATAATTCATCTTCCTGATGGGACGATGTAGATTTCACAATCTCACTACTTGTGATAGAAATGACCATTTTGCACTTTTTGTCCATGTTGAGGTGGGGGGTGCCATTGCTTGGAAACGAAACGCTTTCCTACTCCCGGCACATAGCAACAATAATAAGCACATCCAGGTCAGAGGCAAAGGAAAAATAAAAAAGAAAAGAAACTGTAAAATTTGTTGCAGACATAGAAGAACACAATAACTAGAAGCAGGAGTAGGCCATTCGGCCCCTCGAGCCTGCTCCGCCATCCAATAAGATCATGACTGATCTGATTGTGGCCTCAACTCCACTTTCCTGTCTGTGCCCCATAACTCTTGATTCCCTTGTCAACCAAAAATCTGTCTAACTCAGCCTTGGATATATTCAATGAACCAGCCTCCACTGCTCTGTGGGGAAGAGAATTCCACAGACTAATGACCCTCTCAGAGAAAGAAATTCTCCTTATCTTAGTCATAAATGGGAGTTCCCTTATGTTTAAACTGTGCCCCTAGTCTCCCCCACAAGGGGAACCATCCTTTCTGCATCCACCCGGTCAAGTCCCCTCAGGATCTTATATGTTTCAATAAGATCACCTATCATTCTTCTAAACTCCAATGGCCATAGGCCTAACCACTCAACTTACCTCATAAGATAACCCCTTTAGCCCAAGAATCAGATGAATGAACCATCTCTGACTGCTTCTAAAGCAATTATATCCTTTTGTAAGTAAGGAGACCAAAACTGCGCACAGTAGTGCAGGTGTCAGCCCACATGTGCTGCCAACTCCTCCCACAAAGCCCAAGAGCCCTCCCCTGGCAATTTTCTTCATCACTTGTTTTTCAACTTGTGTCATTGGATCAGCTTGAAAAATGGTGGTGCTGAGGTATTACTACCAGACCAGCTTCCAGTCCACCCATGACCATCAAAATCCTTCTCTTTGTGCTGGAAGAGCATCATGTTCAGGTCTCCCTCTCTCCAATCTTTCTCCTTCCCCCTCCCACCCAACTCTCATCCTTGATTCCATCATTATCGTTGTTGATATCTCTGTCCTCCTCCCTGAACTACTTGGTGCTGATGTCCCAATGCCCCATGTAGACCTGATCCCTCCCCATCTTGATGCCCATTGTACTGTGACTCACCAACACTACCCCAATGAGACCATCAAGCGCCCCCACCTATATTACCTATTCTGCATTCACAGGCTGCAGATACCTCCCCTGGCCGTGACTGTGCCATCTGCAGCCTGGTATCAAGCCATCACCCCCCGGGACCGACATGTTTGAAGGACTGACCATGCCCTGCGCACCATGCAGAGCATGACTGATGTGGGACTGACAGGCCCTCCCTCTCCCTGGACTGGGACCAGGACAGGCGTGCCAAGCACACTCTCTAAATTGTAGTGCAGATCCACGGGACTGACTATGCTTTCTGGCCTCAGCTACCTGTTGTGCTATTGCCCAGGATTGACTGTGCTTTCTGGCCCCAGTTAATTTCCTCCACCCCGCCCCACCCCTGTCCCCCAAGTCACGTGTCTGTGCTCTCTTCCCCAGTCATTCACCCCTGTCATTTGTCTGTGCTCACTTCCCCAGGCATTCATCCAGTCATATGTCTGTGCTCACTTCCCCAATCATGTGCCTGTGCTCAGTTCCCCAGGCATTCCTACAGTCATGTGTCTCTGTGTACCATTTCCCCTGGGCTCTCCACCCCCATCTACTTCAATCCTTTGCCTTTCAGTCCATCCCTCGCTTCTGTCTTGTCTTACCACCAGCAGCCCCACCAGTCAAGACTTTGCCCTCCAGCACCTCCCTTCCCACCGGGCTTGCCTGAGCAGACTTGGCATGCAATTTTTTTATTCATTGATAAGACGTGGGCATCACTGGCTAGACCAGCATTTATTTTAGACCAGCATCCCTAATTGCCCTTGAAAAGATGGTGGTGAACTGCCTTCTTGAACTCCTGCAGTCCATGTGGTGTAGGTACAGCCACAGTGCTGTTAGGAAGGGTGTTTCAGATTTTGACCCAGCGACAGTGAAGGAACGGCGATATATTTCCAAATCAGGATGGTGAGTGACTTGGAGGGGAACATCCAGGTAGTGGTGTTCCCATCTATCTGCTGCCTTTGTCCTTCTAGATGGTCATGGTCATGGATTTGGAAGGTGCTGTCTAAGGAGGCTTGGGTAATTTCTACAGTGTATCTTGCATCACTAAAGCAGCCACAAGCTCAGCTCAATGAAATGTAACTCTTTCGAGTCAAACAAAATAATCTAAATTAACAAAATCAGGGATAAAGTAAAAAGCAGCCCCTTAAGGGGAAACTGCAAAAACAAAGACAAAATTTAAAGGAAACTTACCAACATTAAATCAAAATGTGATCAAAGGGGTGTATAAAGCACCCCAGTCCCCGCGTTGCCCATAAAGCACAGAAGACCAGTGAACACTGTGTGCTCCCTTTCCAGAGACACCCGGTCATGAACATAGCCGCAGAAAAGGGTCAGACAGTTGGGTCAGACGACCCCCTTGATCACCCACTGCCTGGACCTTTTAATGGCCAACTTGGCCAGGTCCAGGAGCAGGTTCATGAGGAGGTCCTACTCCCTCTCCTCCCCCCTCCGCACTGGGTGTCCATAGATCAGGAGCGTGTGACTGAAGTGCAAACAAAACAACAGTAAAAGGGTTTTCAAATAACTGAAAAGAGAGCCCAGTCTATGACACCCTAGAAATACATGGTCCACGGACACCACAAGGCTGCAAATGACGCTGGTAACTTGGGAGTTCGTGAACTGACACAATCTACGGTTGTATGGGTCAGCTGCGTGCAACACCCTCCACCCCAGGTCCCCGATGGAAAGGGGGAGGATTCTTGTGTAGAGATCCCCCCACTGGGGGCCTCCACCAACAGACAGCAACAAGGCATGCCAGGGCGTGTCTGGGTGGCAGGCGAGGGCAAGGAAGTGAAGGGTGTGCAGCAGCAGCCCACACAGCAAACCCCTCCACTCCATGCTAAAGGGCACGGAGGGAATTTGCACGAGGCGACTCAGGTTGCGAGGCACCGGCTCCCGAGGGAGGGTTCGGGGCTTCGGGCCAATGTGGAATTCCATCCAAACAGGGCTACGTTCGGACAGAAGACCCCCGCGCACCTGCGCCAACTCAAGTCCCGGTATGACGTCGGGGCCGAGCACGACTGTCCTAAGGTCCTGAATGGCATTGGCTGTGAACCGGACATCCACCGACATGCGATGGGCCAACCCCTGTGGAAGCTTCCAGCCCACTCCTCCGCCACCCAGCACGTCCCCGATCCTGGTCACCCCGGCAGCCACAGCCCTCCTCTCCGCCAGCCATTGAAAGTGGCGGAGGTGCAGATTCCTGAGCAGCTGCTCTCTGACGATAGCCATTACTCCTGATGGTGGAGAACTGCGTGTGAGGTGACCACGTTCCAGACTTTCATCAGGTCCTGGTAAAAGACGGGCAATGTCTGCAAGGAGCCACAAAGGCCCCTCCGGTCTACAAACAGGAGCTACATGTCATAAGTCAGGCTGTGTACCTGGCAGAAGAAATACATTGCCAGGGCACATCATCTCAAAGGGGTCTTGGTGTAAAGGTATTGCTGCAGGGCCTGAAGGTGGGAAGTCGCCACCTGGGTGCGTAGGCACACCAGCGCCTGACCACCCTCCCTAAGTGAGAGACTCAGAACCTCAGCAACGACCCAGTGCAGCCTTTTGTCCCAGAAGAATTCGACGAGCATTCTCTGGATTTTTCTGACAAAATCCGGAGGAGGGGTCGAAGTGACCAGCTGGTACCACAACATGGCAGCAATCAGCTGGTTTATGACCAGCACTCGACCCCGGTAAGACAGCACTCGGAGCAGTCCTGTGCAGCACCGCAGGCGAGCGGTGACTTTGGCCTCCAGATCCTGCCAGTTCGCCGGCCAGGATTCCTCAGCAGGGCAGAGGTTGACCCCCAGGTAGAGGAGGCTGGTCCTCCTCCAGGTGAAAGGCCTTGGCTCCTTGGGTACGGGGTCCATCTGCCACTGACGGACCAGGAGTCCAGAACACTTGTCCCAGCTGATCCTGGCAAAGGATGCAGCAGAGTAGACCTCCTGGCACTCATGCATTCTCAGCAGGTCAGTGAACATGTGGAGCACGTCATCAGCATAAGCTGAGAGGACCACCCCGATACCCGGCCATGCAGAACCAATCCTGACAACCTCATCCGCAAGAGGCGCAGGAGAGGCTCCACTCGGATAGAATACAGTTGGTCATGTTTGGGGGCAGCCCTGACGCACTCCTCTCCCAAAGCCAAGGGGCCCATTAACCTTAGCTAGACACTCTGTGGCAGCGTACAGAAGTCATATCCAGGTAACAAAATGCGTCCCGAACACGAATGCTCGCAGAGTCCCGAATAAATATTCGTGATTCACCCTGTCGAACGCCTTCTCCTGGTCAAGGGAAAGGAAGGTGCTCGACAGACCAATCCTCTGGGAAAGGTGGATGATGTCCCAGACCTGAGCACAATGAAATGTAGGTGAACGCCGCGTGGAGAAACTGGAGAAAACTAGATCCCAAGTGAGGTGTTGCTCGCCAGGTGCACATCAGTCATATCCGGTCGTGAAAGTCAGGAGCAGAAAATTTGAAAGTATTTTTACGGCGATGGGAAACTTATTTTTGGGCGCTCTCTAAATTTTCCCGTCCTGCCTGCTGCTGGTGGGACCGGAAAATCCCACTCAAAGGGCAGAATTTTCCACCACTGTTGGCGTCGGGCGTGAGCAGACAAGATGGCGAGATGGCCAAAAATTGGTTTTACGCTGTCGTGAAACCAGTTTGCGATTGTCCGCTCCACCCGCCAATGGAAGACCACCTTTCCTACCGTCCAATGTCAGGAACCTAATTTCAATGCATTTGAATCTCATTGTCTTCCCTGCTGGCCAGAATCATCCCTAGCGTCAAATTTACCACCCACATCAGTGTGCAAACACGCCGGCCCAGAATACGTCTTGACAAGTGCGATGTGTAGAAGCGGGACTTACCTTTAGGGCCTTGATCACATAGCAGACATCCGAGGAGCAGAAGATGCTGGAGCCCTACAGCTACTGGACCCTGGAGGAACACATGCATCGCATGATGGGTGGATTCTCATGGACATGGCTTGGCCGCGAAGCAGCTCACAGAAGGTGGCAGACGAAGGTCTAGGTTTGACCGGGAGAGGAAGGTGTACAAGGGGTGGGTGAGGTTGGCAAGGGAGGAACGCAGTTGTCTGGGGGGTAGCAGGGTGCAATTGGGAAGGGGGGAAACAAAGGTGTCAGGGGCATGAGGGAGAACGGGAGAGGAGGGTGTGGCGGGGCAAATGTAGCAACTAGGGAGGTAGGTGTAAGGGGAGAGTGAGGTTTAAGGTAAGGATTTCGGAGAGGGGAAGGAGATTGGAAGGGGTAAGGAGTTCAGAGGGTAGAAGAAGCTCAGAAGGGAGGAAGGACTTCGGAGGGAGGAAGGACTTTGGAGGGAGGGAGGACTTTGGGGGAAGGAAGGACTTTGTGGGGAGGAAGGACTTTGGGGTGAAGAAGGATTTCAAAAGGGGGAGGAAGGAGTTTGGGTGGAGGAAGGAGTAAGGATGGAGGAGGGAGTAAGGGTGGAGGAGGGAGTAAGGAGGATGTGAAGGTGAGCGTGCAAGGGATGGGTTGTGGAGGCAATGACTGCCTCCTTGGGAGCAAACTGAGGGTGGGTGTGGTGGGAGGGAATGGTGAGTATGAGAGGGGGCAGAGTGAGCCAGAAGGCTGAGGGTGCAAAGGTAGCGGTAGAAAGGATGGAGAGGGTAGTTGGTGGGGCCTCAGAAGCAAACATGGACCCCAGGGATCAGAAGGAGGAGGTCAATGTGGATGGGGGAGGGATGCTCAGGAAGGTCAGGAACGTACACGTTTGGTTGGTAGGTGATGGTGGGAGGTGGAAGGTGATGCCGGGCGGTATGGTGTGGTCAACAGTGATGGGAGAAAGGGCATGGGTGACCGGGGGAGGTGAGAAGAAACTTAATGAGTACCATGGCTATCGGAATCAAAAGTGAGCGGAGCCTCGTGTTGGGTGAGGGGAGACGCAGAGGGAGGACTCAAGAAGCCTGTAAATGAAGCTGAAAGACACGATTACACATGATTCAATGAAAGGGAATATATTTTCAGATTATAAAGTGACATATGTTCACCTGTGCAACCATTGTGATCAGAAATTCTTAACTTTTCTAGGCCTACTGCTTCTTCTAGGTGCTGCCCTGACATCTGCAGCAGGGATGGTACAGCCTGTGCAATGATTGTTGGCCTTGTTGCCTCTGATGACTTTGACAAGCATCCTCTGGACAGCCAAGGTCTTGAGGACCCCGGCTTGCTTTGACTCTTCCTCCTGTGGGCCAGCTGCTCTCTCTGCGGTGATAGAGGGCGAGGTTGAGGGGGTCATGGGCAAAGGGGGCTCAGAGGGAGAGGACAGCTCCTGAGATTCCTGAGTGGATGATCCAGGGGTGTCCAGCTGCTGCTCCTCCTCCCTTCAGGTGCCCGAAGGCCCCGGCCTGACTCCTTGAGGAGAAGGGGCACAGGGAGGGATGTCGAGGTGCCCCGTTTCCCCCTTCCATTGCTGCTGCAGGAACTCACCCATGACTGCTGCGATGGAGTGCAGGTCTGTGCGCATCTCTGTGTTCTGCTGGATCAGGGTCTCCACGGTGTCTACCATCCTTCACATGGAGACCTTCACATGCACCCATGTGGGAATCGCTTCATCAGAGAGCAGGCGGACTCACTCCTCTGAATCGTGTGCCGCTCTGCGTGATGTTCCCCTGCCTTCTGCTGATTCTCCACAATGGGTTGGAAGGCCGAATCTAGAGGCTCATCATCTGACTCGGGCCTCACAGATGCCTCTTTCCTAGCAGTCCTCCAAGTGCCGGGGAGCTCGGCTGAACCTGCCTCCTCCTGCTGCGGACATGTGTCCGTGTGGTGATCAGCAGATTGTGAACGCAAGCCTACTCTAGACCTAGGTCCCACCGAGGTGTGTGTCTCTGAGCTGGTGGACGGTGTGGGTAAGCGCTGTGATGGGTCTTCCAGGCTGCTTATTTCCAACTCTGCAAAGGAAGGGGTGACCTCTTGGCTGGAGATGAGGGCATGAATGGAGCTGAGGGACTGTCTGGCTGAGTGTATCGGTCACTGGGCAGAGCTCCCTGTGAACCAAAGTGGAGATACTGAGTGCATGGCAGCAGAGTCAAAAGCAGAGGAGAGAGCACTCACTGTGTTGAGAGAGGGATGGTGGTGCAGGATCGTCATGTGGGTGTTTGCCGCCAAACTCACTGTCGCCGCAGGCAAGGTCCACATCCTCAATAGTCAGCGCGATGGCACACTCCTCAAAGTGAGGGAAGGGTCTCATGTGGGCTGCTCCATCCCCGGTCTGGGACCTCTCCCTGCTGTTGTGAGCCAGTATTTCCTGCATGAAAATAGATGGAGAGAATGTGAGCAGGATGCACAGCACTACATGGAATGTATGATGAGTTTGTGAATGTGTGAGTTGAGAGTGACGAGGTGGTTGACTTACCCTGGCAGAACAGATGACCGCATTCATCCTCTTCCTGCACTGGATGGCTGACCTCCTTTGTGCTCCAGTGGTGCTGACTGCCGCTGTCACCGCCTCCCCAGCCAGATTGGTGACTCTGGTGGAGCTCCTGCAGCCAGAGTGGGGATAGGAGTCATCACGACAGCCTTACACTATGTCCAGCAAGGAGGCGTCACTAAATTTGGGGACTGAAGTCTTCTTTGCTTCTGGGGCCATCTGATTCCTGGAGCAGTCCTGGTCTGTAGACATGAAGTAGGCTGTGCTCTGGTGTGAGGAAGCGCAAATCCTAACCCGCCTGACAGCGGGCCAGTGTATTAAGCGTGAACGCATACTGAATGTGGTGGGACATGCTGGGAATAGGACGATATGGCGCAAAAAGCCGCCATTGGTGCCAGCGGGTAAAATGTCCTTTTTCCCGCCTGTTACTGCACTTAGTGCAAATCTGGGATGAATCCGCCCAAAGAATCTACAAAGGGATTTAGGTAGGGTAAGTGAGTGGGCAAAATTGGAGTATAATGTGAGAAAATGTGAATTTGTCCACTTTGGTCGAAAGAACAGAAAAGCAGTCGATTATTTTAAAGGAGAGAGACTGCAGAAGTCTGGTCCAGAGGGACCTGGATCACGAAAAGTTAGCATGCAGGTGCAGCAAATAAGTAGGAAGGCAAAAGGAATGTTGTTATCGACTCCCCTTGCAATAAACGGGAATGGGGATGACCCGGTGAGAGAATGGGGATGGGGATGACCCGGTGAGAGAATGGGGATGGGGATGACCCGGTGAGAGAATGGGGATGGGGATGTCCTGGTGAGAGAATGGGGATGGGGATGACCCGGTGAGAGAATGGGGATGGGGATGACCCGGTGAGAGAATGGGGCTGGGGATGACCCGGTGAGAGAATGGGGCTGGGGATGACCCGGTGAGAGAATGGGGATGGATTCTGGAGGCGTTGCAGCAACATAGAAACTTGTAAGGACAACATTTGAGAAGTCAAGTCCTGTTGTGAGATTATTGAATTAGGGTTCTGGAAACAGGAGTGAAGTTGTGGTGGGCGGGGGGAATAATGGTGATGTGCGGGGAAAGGAAGGCAATATTAGTGACCACTGAATACGGAGATGAAAAACTGAGCTCAGGGTCAAGTGATGAGTCAAAACCTGTTATTCCAGAAATGGCCACTGGAGAGGGTAGTGCTAGTTTTGTCAATATTGAACTGGAAGAGACTTCAGCTCAACCAGGCCTTAATCACCAACAGATAATTGGACATGATAACGGCAGCCATGACATCAATAGAGAATGTACTGAGGTAGATCTGGATGTTACCAGCATCTGTATGCAAGCTGACCTTGTGCTTCCTCTTCTTGTTGCAAAGGGGTAGTATACAGTTGAGTATAAAGGAAGACTCGGACCTCAGGACGTCCGAAAGTATTTTATAGCCAATGAGGTACTTTTTGAAGCTTTAAGGTAAGTA
The DNA here is from genome assembly GCF_964194155.1 of Cetorhinus maximus. Lineage (NCBI taxonomy): Eukaryota > Metazoa > Chordata > Chondrichthyes > Lamniformes > Cetorhinidae > Cetorhinus > Cetorhinus maximus. The sequence goes on from NW_027597028.1 coordinate 100,278, forward strand.
ATGCAGCAGCTACTAAGCACATGATGTCACCCTACAAACAGCTAATGAGGAGACAATCTGTTTTAGTGATGTTAGTTGGGAGATAAATATTGGTCAGGACAGTGGGGTGAACTTCTCTGCTCTCCTTTGGAATTGTGCCATGGGATCTTTTACATCCACATGAAAGGGCAGATGGGCCCCCCGTTCAAAAGATAACACCTCCAACAGCTCTCCTCAGATCCTCACAGCCGTTGGGGAAGAGATAGTTTGCCCCATCTGCCTAGGCCGAATTCAGATCTTGAAGCCAAACTTTATGCTTCCCAGTTGTCCATGGAGCCAGATACCACGAAGATTGGAAGACTTTCTCCTCACGCTTTCTGGTGGACAAGATTCACCACTGCATTTTAATAGCAGTTACAACAGCACAGTTCCCAGTCACACACATCAAAGGCTGCAGCCATGTTTTGGGTTTTTGTTTACATATTTTGCAGGCTCAGCATTGCCCACCAGCTCCCCCCCCCCCCCCCCCCCACCACACACCCCCCCCCACCCCCATGTGAAGTGTAGCTTTTTCTGCCTGATATCACAGAATATGATAATGTGATCCAGGGACTATTAACAGAGATTAGTTACTCTTCGTGACAAACACAGTGCATATCACAGACCATCAAATGATTCTCCTCTTTTTGAAAAAGACACTGATATACACGCCTATCAAACCAAGACTCGTGCTCGGATTTTATCTCTGACCAACTGGTGAAAATCGGGCATAGGGTGCAGTTAGAATATGAACGGACTTACCCCTTGTGACCCCTTACCTACCACCTCCCTGCCGAGTCCAGACATTAGCCCGCATTGGGAGCTGTGGTCATTTTCCCCCCAGACCAAACCTGCTGGGAGCAGCCTCGTCAGCTAGAGATTTATTTTCGGTTTTATTGATTGCCAGAAGAAGCAGGAGCATTCCTCTGAGTCCCTCCAACAGACCCCTGGTGAAAATTTGTAGCCACCTTAGTTTCTATTCTACCAGCCAGGTACTGGATCTGATCAGGCCGGGCGGCACAGTCATTAAAATCGGCTGGGCCTTAATATTTCAGGTGTTTTGCTGGGCCATTCTCACCCCCCCACTAAAGCTGGGGCATTCACTTCTGAAGGAGTTGTCATAGGTTCTGCCCCAGCTCCGTTTACGTTGTAGGGGCTCTGAATGGAATTGCCCAGTCTAATATACAGAATAGTTTGTGACACTATGGCTGGATTTTGTCACCACAGTGGTGGCCCCAGTGAGGGGGCTAAGATGTCTTAGCCGTTTCAGGGAGCCCTGATCTGATTCCATGAAAATCCAGCAGAAAGTGAGCTGCCATCGGCGCTCCCGTCCCTTTAAGGGATGAGATCCCGCCTCCAAGAGTTGCTGGTCAATCGGAAGCCTGGTAACTTTTCAGTCCCAGCAGATCCACCAGGAGTGGTGACCACTGCTGGGACTGTACCCAAATGCAAGAATTATCAATGGATGCTGGTCTGGCAGCAAGGTAAGTGGGGTTGGGGTCACCAGGATCAGTTAAGCAAGCCCCAGCGAGGGGAGGGCAGAGGGGTGCTTGGTGAGGGCATGGGTTGTGTTGTCATGGGGGTGTCCATTGTTAAACTTCTAACAACCATTTGGTGCAGGAAACCAGATGTCAATCCTTACTCAGTTTAGATTTGTTCACAAGATGAAGTATTACAAGTGTGCAGCTCCTGAATCTAGTCATCACCCCAGTGTCAATCAGTGTCTCTTTATATGTGCTCTAATAATAAATTACCTGCACTGGTTTATCCTTACTTAATTTATACAATTAACAGTCATTGCAATTGGGATGTGGACCACAGATTGCTCCATTAGGAGGTTCCCCTCCTGCTCCCAAGCTCACTGGGAGATCACCAGGCAGCCCCCCCGCCAATTTGTAGAAGGCCCACCTGGGACTGGTAAAATGCCAGCAGCGGCAAGAAGAGGTCCTTAATTTGCCACTTTAGTGGTACAATTGGCCTCTGGGGCAGAGGGCCGTCCTCCACCTTCCCCGCCACTCACATAATGCCATGGCAGTGGGAAGGTAACAGGCACTCCACCTCCCCCGCTTCCCCACCTGACCCCAATTACAACTTTTAGGCTCCCTCCCTCACCTACCAGCCCACTGCTGCAGCTGCCATAAAATTCAACCTTGGAAGTGCACTATGCAGTTTTGCTTTACAGTGTGTGAAAAAAATGTGTATATATTTATATATACATATGGGTACCTGTAATATGTTCCCATCCGTGACACTATCTGTGATCCTGCTTGTAGGAGAGGTTTCCCAAGGTAAACTGTGCAGACAAAAATCACAAGGTAAACTGTGCAGATAAACAACTAAACTTCCCATGCTGAAGGTCAGGTGCGGTTGGCAAGGTTTGTGTTAGCTCAAGTTATGTCAGCTCAGGTCAGAGACTTCCCACACTTCCAAAAAAATGCAGCTTTTGGATGTGTTTGGTTTTTGGACTTACGGATAAAGGATACTTGACTTGTATTAGAAAACAGGAGATAAAAAATGACCACTGGTGAAAACCATAAATCTAAAGCCAGCATAGACGCTGAGTAAAAGTTAAACTCTGTGGTTTTCTGATAAATCTGAGTGAGTTAGTAATTGCCGCCCACTCATCCTTCCAATTTACAAATGATGTGGTTTAATTGTATTTTGGAAATCACTCAATGCCCCTGGTATGCTCCACTGTTCTTCGAGCACCACCATAAGGTGTTACAGAAAATTAGAACATGAGTATCGGGGAGTGCTACGAACCCCCACTAGTTTGGTGAGAAGTCACCGGTCCATTCGGACTACTTAGTTTTGCTGAGAGGGCAAAGGTCAGCGGTTCAAAGATTATTCTAAATTTACTGTCAGTTGGTAGAAATTTCCATTTTTTCAGAAGGCTCACTCCAGAGACTTGCACACGTAAGACATGCTGACTACTTCAGCCCAATACTGAGGCGATGTCGCACTGTCAGAGGTACAGTCTTTCAGATGAGATGTTAAATAGAGGCCATTCTGCTCCTGCTGAATGTAAAAGATTGCCTGATATTATTCAAGGAGGAACTGGGAAGTTCACCCTAAAATCTATAATATTCTTGTCATCATTAAACTGACACAAATACTTAATGAGTCTGCAGAGGTGTATGAACAGGACCATTATGGAACACATCTTAGTACTCTGGCTTACATCTTCCATGAGGCTACAAGGGACCAGATCACATGATGTTGTATCACTACCTGTGATGATGTACACGGTATTACAATTCACCCGTTAACAATACTGTACTACAAAATCCTGGCCAAAGTTTATCCCTCTAGCAACATCATTCAAACAAATTTTTTGATCATTTTGTACACGTTTCCCACATTATCTTATTTAGAACGAGATTTATATGCAATAGTAGACTTGATACTGTCGGTGTCAAATTCGATGGAACAATTAAAAGAAGTCAACTGAATCATAGAACATATGGCCTGAACAACAATTATTTCTGGGATGTTATTTGTGTCTTCTAGAGTGAAGACAGACACAAAATATCTATCCAATTCATCCACCGTTTCCTTATTTCACATTATTGATTCCCCAGACTCAGTCTTTGGAGGGCCCGCACTCCCTTTAGTTACTCTTTTCCTTTTTAAATCCTTGTAGGAACTCTTACTATCTGCTTTTATATTTCTAGCTAGCTTTTTCTCATACTCTAATTTCTTGATCCTTTTAACATGTTTAGTCATTTTTTTGCTGGTTTTTAAAATTCTGTCCAGTTTTCTGACCTACCACTAATCTTCGCAGAATTGTATGCTTTTCTGTTCAATTTAATGCAGTCTCTAACTTTCTTAGCTAGCCACGGATGGTGCATCTTTTCCTAGAGTCTTTCTTTCTCACTGGAATTTATCTTTGCTGAGTGTTATAAAGTATCTCTTTAAATGTCTGCCACTGCATCTCTACTGACTTGTCCCCTAACCAAATTTCCCAGTTCAATTTAGCCAGCTCTGTCTTCATAGCCTTGTAATTGCCTTTATTTAAGTTTAAGGCACTAGTCTAAGATCCACTCTTCTCTCTCGCAAACTGAAAGAGAAATTCAATCATGTTATGATCACTGCTAGCTAAAGGCTCCTTTACTATGAGGTCATTAATTAATCCTGCCTCATTGCACAATATCAGATCTAGAATAGTCTGCTCCGTGGTGGGCTCCAGAACGTACTGCTTGAAGAAATCTTCCTGAGAACAGCCTATGAATTCATCTTCTGGGCTACCTTTGCCGATCTGATTCATCCGAATCTATATGTAGATTAAAATCATCCATGATTATTGCAGTAGCTTTTTTTTATAAGCGGCGAATCGGTCCAGCATATAGAGGAACAATGGTGAAGATGGGGCTGCCTTACTTCCAGAAAAGCCAGAAGTCTCTGAGTCAGATGGAGAAGACACAGAGGATTCTTCTGTGAAAAAAAAATACAAGATTGAAACATTTCGGCAGAATGAGAAAAGTCAAGAACAAGTCAACAGTGAGAAATGTCTTATTGAAGAAGAGAAGCAAATTCTCAGGCAGGAGTTTGGAATGAAAGATTGAAGAAATTGTAAATTGGATAAAACCCTGACCAAGTTTAACCTACTCATCCTGAATGTGAGTTACTTGCTTCCCACAGCTATGGATGCTCAAATCTCATGCTTGGTTACAGCGGCAAGGGTAAGGCTGCCTGTGAATGGCTGTGTGGAACATGCAGTGGGAGGGAAGCTCTTTAGAATTTAGTTGTATATATTCTTACTGGTTTTTTACAAATGTTCACAAGTGAGACTTTCTTTCGCCGTGTTCCAAAATAAACTAGTGAGATTCTATTTAATGTGCTGAGATTTGAGTGTGGGCTGGTTTATTTTTAAAACCGAGAGCCTCAAAGCTTTCACTTTGATGTGGTGCAGCCACTGCCAAATAATTTGAAGTGTTAAATAGAACCTGTGTCAGTGTTCCAGTTTGGCCTGTGTAACAATCAGACTGCTTTTTGCATTTTGCATAGTTGAGAGGTGATCTTATTGAAACACATAAGATCCCGAAGGGACTTGACAGGATGGATGCTTCCCCCTTGTGGGTGAGACTAGAACTAGGCGGACACAGTTTAAAAATGAGACTTTTTTTTCTCAGGGTCATTAGTCTGGGGAATTCGCTTCCCCAGAGAGCAGTGGAGGCAGGATCATTGAATATTTTCAAGGCCGAGTTGGATAGATTCTTGATTGACAAAGGGGTCAAAGGGTATGGGGCGGGCAGGAAAGTAGAGTCGAGGCCACAATCAGATAAACCATGAGCTTATCAAATGGCAGAGGAGACTTGAGGGTCCGAATAGCCTATTCCTGCTTCTAATTTGTATATATGTTTGTATGAACAGCCATGACGACACCCACTGCATATGACACAGTAGGGAAACAGCAGTCATTTTTCAGGCTTTGAACTCTTCTGGTGGCTCCATTGGAGCCGGCACCAGCTGCTGGCTCCCTGTCAAGGTGGCCTTTCAGGGATTGGCCAGGAAGTTGGGAACAGCTTGTCCCGTTTGAATAAAGCAGCCGCTGGCCTGGACCTCTTCCTCGTCCTCCCTCCTCCTCCTCCACTTCTAACATTCCCTTTTCAAGAATAGGAGCACTGGCACTGCCACTGCCATTGTTTCTAAGGCCGAGTCACTGTCCGAGTTAGCAGGAAAATGTAACAGTGGATTGTTCGGCCTCTCTGCCACAGTGGCCGCCCCCGAGTCACAAAGAGTTCAGCCCAACTCCAGCATCAAGCACTTTGCATAACTACGCTGATAGCCCACTGACCTCCAAATCAATGGAGCACCAGGACACACTAGGGGCAGAATTTTGTGACAGCGGGATTTTACATTCCCGCTGAAGCCAATGGGGTTTATAATGACTCATTATGCCGCATTTTACAGCCCCGTCCCCGCCGAAACAGGGCCGTAAAATTCTGCCCTAGGTCACTCACTCACATCCTAGCTTCTCAGGTTCTTGCTAAAACAGTGTCTGTGAGCGGTTACAGCTGGGCATCTTTATGCCACTTCATTTTCTTGATGGTTCGTCTTTTACTCCTGCTGAGGAATTTTTGCTATGCCTTTCATGGTTAAATTAGCTTGAGCCCTTTCCTTACCCTACATTCAGTCTAACTGAAGCTCTGGCACTCACACTTGACTGAAATATGACTTCATTCCCATCCGGTAAAAATCAATGAAAATGATCTTTAATGACACTTGGATAAATGGAGGCTAAAGGATATTGATATATAGTGGAAGGAAAGGTTATGAATATCGGGAGGATTCCAGGCCACCCAGTAACAGGAAGATTTATGGGGGTTTCTCTGATTTGTTTCAAACTTGGTAAGGGAAGGACCGTTGGCTCATATGCAGGCTCCATTAGAAGTGAGTGCTTCTTAAGGTCTGACAGTACAGCACTATTAGTCATTGATAAGATTTCTCTACATGCTACACTATTAGGTAGTTATATGAATATTAATACATATTAAAAATCCTGTTGGTAATTAAAGTATGTGCACAAAGTATGCCATTCGTGGCATCCTGTCACCTGCTGGGAGTGCTGACTGCAAAATTGCATATCCACAGCCCTTGATTTTCTGGTCATTAAAACTATTGGAAGTAAAATCAAGAGTTGGAAGGAGCTAATTTTCTGATACATACTCAAAGCACATGCCAAGAATGTAGAAGCAGAATTTTATCTGGTAAATGGATTTACCACAATGGCCTCCCGATCACAAGTTCAGCTTTGGTAACAGCACTAAACCTACAATTTACCAGCCAGAGTCAGCTTAGACGCTGCTGCTACTGGAGAGGATATGGATCTGAAGCTCAGCTTCTTAATATATATTCTTTCATGGGACGTGAGTGTCACTGGCAAGACCAGCATTTGTTGGCCATTTCTAATTGATCTTGAGAAGATGGCGGTGAATCACCTTAACAGCATCGTGGGTTTACTCATATACTGCAGTCCACGCATAAACCCATGATGCTGTTAGGGAGGAAGTTTCAGAATTTTGGCCCAGCAACAGTGAAGCAATGGCAATGTGGTTCCAAGTCAGGATGGTGTGTGTCTTGGAGGGGAACTTGCAGGTGCTGGTGTTCCCATGCATTAACTGCCATTGGTAGGATTAATTGGATACTGAGATTCTTACAATTTTGTCAATAACTAGAGAGGATGATAGAATTGTTGGCAAAGAAATGGAATAGAAATACGACTTGGGTGGTCACTGAAATCAGGGAATAGCGATTCAGCTATTCGTTCTACACAGCACTTACTATTTAATTCAATTGACTGCAGACACTGCACGTAATGCATTTGCCAATCGAAAGTCACCAGTTTTCGACCACTGCCAAGACAAATTTCTATGCCACAGAGTTTGAGGCAGGGGCTGAAGAGGATGGCTTTGGTCTTTCAAAGGTGAAAATGGGAGGGGGGATGGGAAGGGGAGAGGAAGGGATGGGAAGGGGAGAGGGAGGAATGGGAGGGGGGGAATGGGAGGGGGTGAAGTTGGGAGGGGGAATGGGAGAGGTGAAAGTGAGATGGGAATGGGAGGGGGGATGGGAATGGGAGGGGGGATGGGAGGGGGAGAGGGAGCGATGGGAGGGGGAGAGGGGGAGGGATGGGAGGGGGAGAGGGAGGAATGGGAGGGGGTGAAGTTGGGAGGGGGAATGGGAGGGGGGACAGTGGGGGGAATGGGAGGGGTGAGGGTGGGAGAAGGGGGAATGGGAGGGGGAGAGGATGGGAGAGGGGAGAATGGGAGGGGGTGAAGTTGGGAGAGGGGGGAAGTTGGGTGAGGGGAGAATGGAAGAGGGGTGAAGTTGGGAGAGGGGGGAAATGGGAGGGGGTGAAGTTGGGAGAGGGGGGGATGGGAGGGGGTGAAGTTGGGAGAGGGGGGAATGGGAGGGGGAGGGAGAATGGGAGGGGGAGAGGGTGGGAGAGGGGAGAATGGGAGTGGGTGAAGTTGAGAGAGGGGAGAATGGGAGGGGGTGAAGTTGAGAGAGGGGAGAATGGGAGGAGGTGAGTTGGGAGAGGGGAGAATGGGAGGAGGTGAAGTTGGGAGAGGGGGGAATGGGAGGGGGTGAAGTTGGGAGAGGGGGAATGGGAGGGGGTGAAGTTGGGAGAGGGGGGAATGGGAGGTGGTGAGGGCAGGGGAATGGGAGGGGGTGAGGGTGAGGGGGGGAATGGGAGGGGGTGAGGGTGGGAGGGGGAATGGGAGAGGTGAAAGTGGGAGGGGAATGGGAGGGGGGTGATGGGAGGAGGACAGGGAGGGATGGGAGGGGGAGAGGGAGGTATGGGAGGGGGTGAAGTTGGGAGGGGGAATGGGTGGGGGGAGACTGGGGGGAATGGGAGGGGTGAGGGTGAGAGAAGGGGGAATGGGAGGGGGATAGGGTGGGAGAGGGCAGAATGGAAGGGGGTGAAGTTGGGAGAGGGGGAATGGGAGGGGGTGAAGTTGGGAGAGGGGGGAATGGGAGGGGGTGAAGTTGGGAGAGAGGGGAATGGGAGGGGGTGAAGTTGGGAGAGGGGGGAATGGGCGGGGGTGAAGTTGGGAGAGGGGGGAATGGGAGGGGGAGAGGGGGGAATGGGAGGGGGTGAGGGCGGGGGAATGGGAGGGGGTGACAACAGGAGAGGGCGGAATGGGAGGGGGTGAAGTTGGGAGAGGGGAATGGGAGGGGGTGAAGTTGGGAGAGGGGGGAATGGGAGGGAGGGGGGAATGGGAGGGGGAGCAGGTGGGAGGGGGGAGAATGGAAGTGGGTGAAGTTGGGAGAGGGGAGAATGGGAGGGGATGAAGTTGGGAGAGGGGAGAATGGGAGGGGGTGAAGTTGGGAGAGGGGGGAACGGGAGGGGGTGAAGTTGGCAGAGGGGGAATGGGAGGGGGTGAGGGCGTGGGAATGGGAGGGGGTGAGGGCGTGGGAATGGGAGGGGGTGAGGGCGGGGGAATGGGAGGGTGTGAGGGTGGGGGAATGTGAGGGGGGTGAGGGCAGGGGAATGGGAGGGGGTGACGACATGAGAGGGGGAATGGGAGAAGGTGAGTGGGAATGGGAGGGGTTGAGGATGGGAAGGGGAGGGGGAATGGGAATGGGAGGGGAATGGGAGGGGAGGGGAAGGGGGAGGGGGGAATGGGAGCGGAAATGGGAGGGGGAGGGGGAATAGGAGGGAGCGAGGGTGGGAGCGGGAATATGAGGGTGGGAGGGGGGAATGGGAGAGGGTGGGAGAGGGGAGAATGGGAGGGGGAGCGGGTGGGAGAGGGGAGAATGGGTGTGGGTGAAGTTGGGAGAGGGGAGAATGGGAGGGCGTGAAGTTGGGAGAGGGGGGAATGGGAGGGGCTGAAGTTGGGAGAGGGGAGAATGGGAGGGCGTGAAGTTGGGAGAGGGGGGAATGGGAGGGGCTGAGGGCATGGGAATGCGAGGGGGTGATGCGGGGGAATGGGAGGGGGTGAGGGCGGGGGAGTGGGAAGGGGTGAGGACAGGAGAGGGGGAATGGGAGAAGGTGAGGGGGAATGGGAGGGGGTGAGGATGGGAGGGGGAGGGGGAATGGGAATGGGAAGGAAAATGGGAGGGGGAGGGGGAATGGGAGGGGAGGGGAATGGGGAGGGTGAATGGGAGGGGAGGGGAATGGGAGGGGGAATGGGAGGGGAGGGGAAGGGGGAGGGGGGAATGGGAGAGGAAATGGGAGGGGGAGGGGGAATGGGAGGGGGCGAGGGTGGGAGCGGGAATATGAGGGTGGGAGGGGGAAATGGGAGAGGGTGGGAGAGGGGGAGGGAGAATGGGAGGCGGTCGGGGGAATGGGAGGGGGAAAATGGGAGGGGGAGGGGGGAAATGGGAGGGGGAGGGGGAATGGGAGGGGGAGGGGGTATGGGAAGGGGAATGGGAGGGGGAGGGGGAATGGGAGGGGGTGATGACAGGAGAGGGTGGAATGGGAGGGGGTAAAGTTGGGAGAGTGGGGAATGGGAGGGGGTGAAGTTGGGAGAGGGGGGAATGGGAGGGAGGGGGGAATGGGAGGGGGAGAGGGTGGGAGAGGGGAGAATGGGAGGGGGTGAAGTTGGGAGAGGGGGAATGGGAGGGGTGAAGTTGGGAGAGGGGGGAATGGGAGGGGGTGAAGTTGGGAGAGGGGGGAATGGGAGGGGGTGAAGTTGGGAGAGGAGGGAATGGGAGGGGGTGAGGGCGTGGGAATGGGAGGGGGTGAGGGCGCGGGAATGGGAGGGGGTGAGGGCGTGGGAATGGGAGGGGGGTGAGGGCGGGGGAGTGGGAGGGGGTGAGGACATGAGAGGGTGAATGGGAGAAGGAGAGGGGGAATGGAGGGGGTCAGGATGGGAAGGGGAGGGGGAATGGGAATGGGAGGGAAAATGGGAGGGGGAGGTGGAATGGGATGGGAGGGGAAGGGGGAGGGGGAATGGGAGGGGAGGGGAATGGGAGGGGGAATGGGAGGGGAGGGGAAGGGGGAAGGGGGAATGGGAGAGGAAATGGGAAGGGGAGGGGGAATGGGAGGGGGCGAGGGTGGGAGCGGGAATATATGGGTTGGAGGGGGGAATGGGAGAGGGTGGGAGAGGGGAGAATGGGAGGGGGGGCGGGTGGGAGCGGCAATATGAGGGTGGGAGGGGGGAATGGGAGAGGGTGGGAGAGGGGAGAATGGAAGTGGGTGAAGTTGGGAGAGGGGAGAATGGGAGGGGGTGAAGTTGGGAGAGGGGGGAATTGGAGGGGGTGAAGTTGGGAGAGGGGGGAATGGGAGGAGCTGAGGGCGGGGGAATGGGAGGGGGTGAGGGTGGGGGAATGGGAGGGGGTGAGGGCGGGGGAGTGGGAGGGGGTGAGGATGGGAGAGGGGGAATGGGAGAAGGTGAGGAGGAATGGGAAGGGGTGAGGATGGGAGGGGGAGGGGGTATGGGAATGGGAGGGAAAATGGGAGGGGGAGGGAAATGGGAGGGGAGGGGAAGGGGGAGGAGGAATGGGAGGGGAGGGGAATGGGAGGGGGCGAGGGTGGGTGCAGGAATATGAGGATGGGAGAGGGGAATGGGAGAGGTTGGAAGAGGGGGAGGGAGAATGGGAGGCGGTCGGGGGAATGGGAGGGGGGGAAATGGGAGGGGGAGGGGGAGGGGGGGAAATGGGAGGGGGAGGGGGAGGGGGGGAAATGGGAGGGTGAGGGGGAATGGGAGGGGGAATGGGAGGGGGTATGGGAGGGGGAGGGCGAATGGGAGGGGGAGGGCGAATGGGAGGGGGAGGGGGAATGGGAGGGGGAGGGGGAATGGGAGGGGGAATGGGAGGGGGTATGGGAGGGGGAGGGCGAATGGGAGGGGGAGGGCGAATGGGAGGGGGAGGGGGAATGGGAGGGGGAGGGGGAGGGGTAGGGGGAATGGGAAGGGGAGGGAGGGGTGAGGTTGGGGGAGGGGAATTGGGCTCTCCTGCTGCACCCTCTGCCGCTCCTCGTGCGGCTTCCCCTCCCCTCCCAGCCCCTTCCCCCTCCCCTTCCGGCCCCTCCCCTCCCCTTCCGGCCCCTCCCCTCCCCTTCCGGCCCCTCTCCCCCACTCCCCTCCCCTTCCGGCCCCTCTCCCCACTTCCCTTTCCGGCCCCTTCCCTCCCCTCCCCTTCCGGCCCATCTCCCCCTACCTCCCCTCCGCTTTCGGCCCCTCTCCCCCCCTCCCCTCCACTTCCGGCCCCTCCCCTCCCCTCCCGGCCCCTCCCCTCCCCATAAGTGCAAATTACTGTATGAGTGTTGAACTGCATATGCTATGGTCATGTAGCACCAGTGGGTCACACAAATAGTTCATTGGAAAACCACTGGTGCATTGCACAGAATTCTTCGTTGCT
>NW_027597029.1:0-20000 GCF_964194155.1 Cetorhinus maximus
CCCTTCTTCACCCCCATTCCCCCCTCCCCCATCCCCCCTCCTTCCCCCCATCCCCCCTCCTTCACCCCCATCCCCCCTCCTTCACCCCCATCACCCCTCCTTCACCCCCATCCCCCCTCGTTCAACCCCATCCCCCCTCCTTCACCCCCATCCCCCCTCCTTCACCCCCATCACCCCTCCTTCACCCCCATCTCCCCAGTCCTTCACCCCCATCCCCCCTCCTTCACCCCCATCCCCCCTCCTTCACCCCCGTCCCCCCTCCTTCACCCCCATCCCCCCTCGTTCAACCCCATCCCCCCTCCTTCACCCCCATCCCCCCTCCTTCACCCCCGTCCCCCCTCCTTCACCCCCATCTCCCCAGTCCTTCACCCCCATCCCCCCTCCTTCACCCCCATCCCCCCTCGTTCAACCCCATCCCCCTCCTTCACCCCCATCCCCCCTCCTTCACCCCATCCCCCCTCCTTCACCCCCATCCCCCCTCGTTCAACCCCATCCCCCTCCTTCACCCCCATCCCCCCTCCTTCACCCCCATCCCCCCTCGTTCAACCCCATCCTCCTCCTTCACCCCCATCCCCCCTCCTTCACCCCCGTCCCCCCTCCTTCACCCCCATCCCCCCTTCTTCACCCCCATTCCCCCCTCCCCCATCCCCCTCCTTCAACCCATCCCCCCTCCTTCACCCCCATCCCACCTCCTTCACCCCCATCCCCCCCTCCTTCACCCCCATCCCCCCCCTTCACCCCCATCCCCCCTCCCTCACCCCCATCCCCCCCTCCTTCACCCCCATCCCCCCTCCTTCACCCCCCTTCACCCCCATCCCCCCTCCTTCACCCCCCATCCCCCCTCCTTCACCCCCATCCCCCTCTCCTTCACCCCCTTCCCCCTCCTTTACGCCCATCCCCCCTCACTCACCCCCATCTCTCCCTCACTCACCCCCATCCCCCCTTCTTCACCCCCATCCCCCCTCCTTCACCCCCATCCCCCCTCCTTTGCCCCCATCCCCCCTCCTTCACCCCCACCCCCCCTCCTTCACCCCATCCCCCTCTCCTTCACCCCCATCCCCCCTCCTTCACCCCCATCCCCCCCTCCGTCACCCCCATCACCCCCTCCTTCACCCCCATCCCCCTCCTTCACCCCCATCCCCCCCTCCTTCACCCCCATCCCCCCTCCTTCACCCCCATACCCCCTCCTTCACCCCCATCCCCCCCTCCTTCACCCCCATCCCCCCCTCCTTCACCCCCACCTCTCCCTCCTTCACCCCCACCCAGCCCTTCTACACCCTCCCATCACCCTGACAATGAGAAGTCCACGTAAGTATCGATTGACTTCCGTTTTTTCCCTGCCCGGCCCAGCCTGACGGTGGGCGGGTTGGGCGATAAGGCCAAGAGGCCTTTGCCCGTTTTTAAATTTTTGTTTTGGGAAGCTCGCCCGTGGTCAGGGGTGAGGCTTGCGGGATCGAATCCACGTTCAAATTTCGTTTTGCGACGCAGGTGGACAGAGTCAGACAAGGGCTGGGTCGCGCGGGGCGGGAAATTGAGGCCTTTGGAAGGAAGGGGTTTCGAATGGGGATTACGATAGAGGTGCCCGGGATTACGGCCGGTTTGGATAAAGCGCCCATCTCCTAGGACGGCGCGACACTAGGAAGACGCGTGTGAAGACTGTGGCACGCTTTTTAACCCCCTTGGAAATTAGTGTGTTTCTGTCTAACATTGGCAATCCTGCGATCATTGAGTGTGCTTAAGACCGAGATGGATAGGTCCTTGATCGGTGAGGGGGATCGAAGGTTACGGGGGGAGAAGGCGGGGAGAATGGGGGTTGAGAAACGTATCGGCCATGATTGAATGGCGGAGCAGACTCGACGGGCCGAATGGCCTAATTTCTGCTCCTATGCCTTATGGCCTTACGGTCTTATGGTTCTAATTGCCTTGTCGGTTTGATGCGGCCGTTTGTTTTGGTTGTGGACATTGGGCCCCAGTGTTTCACCTGGAAACCCATGCCTCGTTCCGACAGGGCCGGCTGCAGCAAGCCCTGCCTGGGGTGGACCTCCCACGAAGACGAGGCCGACAGGCGGGTGAAACCCCTACGAGCAGGAGGAGATTCGGCCGAGGCCAAGGCGGACAGGAGGCGAAAGGAGAAGAAAGGGGTGTGGATAGAGCGACAGGAGGAGCTGGAGTCTCTCGATAGTTTTAACCCCCAGCCCACGACGCAAAAAGGTGCGGACGCCTCCCCTCTGATTTCCGTCACGCCCTTCCATCCCTCTCTCCTCGCCTCTCCTCTCACCTCCCCTCGCCCTTCTCCCCCTTTTTCTCCCCTCTCCCTCCTCCCCCCCCCCTTTCGCTCTCCTCTCCCTTCTCCACTCCTACCCCCCATCCCCTGCACATCTGGCTTCCCCCCTTTCCCTCCCTTCAACCTCTTCTCTCCCTCTCCACTTTCACTCCCCTGAACCTTCAACGCATTCACCTGACTCGTTTACCTTCCCTAACCCTTTCCGGAGAGGCTGAGTGAGTGGGCGAAAATCTGGCACTTGGAGTACAATGTGGGACGTTGTTCCCTTTGGCAGGAAGAATAAAAAAGCAGAGTTTCACTTGAATGGTGAACAGCTGCATAATTCTGAGGTGCAGAGGGATCTGGGTGTTCTAGTACATGAATCACAAAAAGTTCCTATGCAGGTACAGCAAGTAATTAATAAGGCTAATGGAATGGGATCCTTTATTATGGGAGGGACTGAACATAAAGTAAGGATGTTATGCTTCAGTTAGACAGGACATTGGTGAGACCACATCTCGAATACCGTGTGCAATTTGGGTCTCCTTATTTAAGGAAGGATGTAAATGGATTGGAGGTGGTTCAAAGGGGGTTCACTAGATTGATACCTGGAATGAGTGGGTTGTCTTATGAGGAAAGGGTTGGACAGACTGGACTTGTTTCCACTGGAGTTTAGGAGGGTGAGGGGTGATTTGATTGACGTGTACAAGATCCTGATCGGCCCTAACAAGGTGGACATGGAAAGGATATTTCCTCTTGTGGGTGAGTCCAGGACTAAGGGGGGGGCCCACTGTTTTAAAATGAGGGGTCGCCCTTTTAGGTCAGAGATGAGGTGAAATTTTTTTCTCCCAGAGGGTTGTGCGACTTTGGAACTCTCGGCCTCAGGAGGTGGTGGGGAGGGGTGGGGCCATCGAATATTTTTAAGGCGGAGAGAGGTCGATTCTTGTTAGGCAAGGGGAGCCAAAGGTTATCGGGCGGGGGGGTAGATGGGAACGTGGAACTCGAAACACAAACAGATCAGCCATGATCGATCTTATTCAATGGTGGAACGGGGATCGAGGGGCCGAATGGCCCACTCCTGCCCCTATTTCGTACGTTTGTGCATTCATCCCCCTTTCCGATTCCTCCTCTCTTTCCTTCTGCCGCGTTTCCCACCCTCCCTCCCTTCCTATTTTCCCTCACCTTCCTCCCCTCTAACCCCTTGCGTAGGAACATAGGGACATGAGGAGGCCCTCTTTAGCCCCCACCCCCCTCCACCACCCTGCCAAGGCTGCAAAGATATTCAAGTGAGCTCATGGTTGACAGGTGACCTAAATCTCTACAGCCCCCTCGTCCTGTTATGCGTTTGGATTAAAGGAAGAGCAATCGCAGGCTTAAAATTAACAAGTTTTCCAGCAGCAGTTGCTGCTCATAAAATAGCCTCCATTATTGTCCCCCCCCGACAACCCCACCACCACCACACCCTCCCAGCCCTCCACACTACCCCACCACCCTTTACAAAGTTCCTTACTTTGCTCCTGATACCTCCAGTCCTAGTCCGGTAGAATATGCTGTCCAGTTCCAGGCCCCCTGACGATTGGGCCTAGTTTCCCTCAGTCTGCCCTGTCCCTTCCCCTTCATGCCTTGAGAATCTTCATCCGTCACCCTCAGCCTTCTAAACCGCGGGGTACACGAGCCTGGCCTGTGTTTTTCTCTGCCCGTAAGTTGGCCTTTGGGGCTGTCATTCTGGTGAACCAGGCCTGGTGAATCAGGCCTGGTGAATCAGGCCTGGTGAACCAGGCCTGGTGAATCAGGCCTGGTGAATCAGGGCCTGGTGAATCAGGCCTGGTGAATCAGGGACTGGAGCCCCGCAGAGGCCGGCGTGTCTAACCTAACAGGGGCCCTCGCCAGAAGCGTGCACCATGTTGCAGCTGTGGTCTGAGCAGGGCTCTGTGTAGCTGAAAGGTAAGGTCCCAGCCTCTTGTGTTCGAGTCTGCTCGGCGTAAAGGCCAGCAACGCGTTAGCTTGTAAAATTATTATCCGTCCCTCTTCATGAGATTTCTGGGATCTGCGTACCTGGATCCCCAGGTTTCTAGGGACACCCACTGCTCCGGGCTTTTCCCTATTTAATACGTCTCCTGCCTTACCAATTTTTAGGCCCGTCTTGGATGACTTCATTCGTTGACCGTAGCTTTGTAAAGTCGCTACTATCCTCATAATAGCTCGATAACCCACACCATGTTGGGGGCAGCGGTTCAGGAAGGCAGCTCTGAGGTAGAGAGTTCCAAAGATTCACCACCCTCCGGGTGAAGAAATTCCTCCTCGTCTCGGCCCCGAATGGCCTTGTCCCTTATCCTGAGACCGTGCCCCCTGGTTCTAGACCCACCTCCCCCCAACCACCCTTCCTGCATCTACCCTCTCGAGCCTTGTAAGGGCTTTGCCCACTTCAATCGTTGTGAGGCATCACCAGATACCGCCTGCCCATTGGAGTTCACAGAATCACAGAATCCCACAGAATGCAGAAGAGGCCCTTCGGCCCATCGAGTCTGCACCGACAGGTGAGAAACACCTGACCTACCTCCCTAACCCCCATTGACCAGCACTTGGCCCCATAGCCTTGAATGTGATGACGTGCCAAGTGCTCATCCAGGTACCTTTATTAAAGGATGTGAGGCTAACCCGCCTCCACCCCACCCTCCCAGGCAGTGCATTCCAGACCCTCACCAACCTCTGGGTAAAAAAGATTTCCCTGAACCTCTTGCCCCTCACCTTGAACTTATGTCCCCTTCGTGACTGACCCTTCAACTAAAGGGGAACAGCTGCTCCCTATCCACCCTGTCCATGGCCCCTCACAATCTTGTACACCTCGATCAGATCGCCCCTCAGTCTTCTCTGCTCCGACGAAAACAACCCGAGTCTATCCAACCTCTCTTCATAACTTCAATATTTCATCCCAGGCAACATCCTGGTGAATCTCCTCTGCACCCCGTCCAGTGCAATCACATCCTTCCTATAATGTGGCGACCAGAACTGCACACGGCACTCCAGCTGTGGCCTCACCGAAGTTCTACACAACTCCAACATCACCTCCCTACTTTTGTAATCTACGCCTCGGTTGATAAAGGCAAGTGTCCCATATGCCTTTTTGTCTCCATTTACCTCCCCCAAGGCCCCCGCACTCTCCCTTTGACCTGAATTCTCGTCCGCCATGATGGAGACTGATTTCTCAGACAACAGAGGTTATTTTCAGACCTTTACAAATCGCGGCGGGGCGGGTGTGGGGAGGGTAGGGGGTGTCTGTCTTTGCTGTGGCAGGATAGTCGGTAACTAGAGGCCCACTGATCTGAAGACAGTCAGTGCAAGAATCAGAGGGAGAGGTGAGGAGAATGGGTTTGACACAACAATTCCCTGTGACCTGTGACCTGTGACCTGTGACCCACTGGCAGCAGAGGTAGATTTTAGTAGCAACTGCGTAAGTGGAAAGGGGATAAATACTTAAAGGGGAAAACCGTTTATAGAACTATGGGCGTGGGTGGGGGAATAACTGCTGTATGTGACTAATTGGACAACGCTTTCAAAGAGCCAGCACAAGCTTGATGGGCCGAACGGCACCCTTCTGATGGAGCCTTGGTGAGTTGCTGCAGTGCACCTTGTAGATGGTACACACGCTGCTGCTACTGTGCGTCGGTGGTGGAGGGAGTGAATGTTTGTGGATGGGGTGCCGATCAAGCGGGGCTGCTTTGTCCCGGATGGTGTCTATAGAATCTCGGAAGATGACCACCAATGCATCCACTATTTCTAGGGCCACTTCCTTAAGTACTCTGGGAAGTAGATTATCGGGGATTTATCGGCCTTCAATCTATTCAATTTCCCCAACACCATTTCCCTACTAATGCCGATTTCTTTCAGTTCCTCCCTCTCACTAAACCCTGTGTTCCCCAACGTTCCTGGTATGTTATTTGTGTTCTCCTTTGTGAAGACAGAACCAATGTGTGTATTTAGTTGGTCAGCCATTTCTTTGTTCCCCATTATCAATTGCTGCTCTGTTTAAACCCTACGTTCCTCTTCCCCCTACCCCATCATAATCTCAGAAGGGAAGGAGGAAAAAGTTCGTTCATTCAGGAGCTGTATCCTCTCCAAACTCTTCCTCACCCACCTGCTGTGGATCTCCATCATGCAGCTCCGACACTACCTGTTCATCGGAACCCTGAACCCCATGCTCACCCTGCTCGCCGGTGGAGACACCAGCCAAGGTAAGAGGACGAAGGGGACGTGGGGGTGGCGGGGGGGGCGGGGTGGGGCAGGGGGGGGAGTCGCCGATGGTGGTTGGGGTCGGGAAGAGGGGAGAGTCGGGGGAGACAGGGCTAGAGTGGGCTGAGAGAGAAATGGAGATGCAATGTGAGAGAGGCTGAAAGGGAGGCAGGGCGGGAGGGGAGAGAGAGAGACAGCAAGGGAGTGGTAAGAAATGGGAGGGGAGAGCGGGGAAGAGAGAGGGGAAAAGAGATGAAAATAGAATGGGGGGGGTGGTGAGTGAATGGGAGCTGTTATGTCACAGCAGTTGGTAAAAGCTGAGTTATTTAAAATCCCAGAGGGAAACTCGAACAACTGTCATAACCTATATTTTCAACTGGTATGTTTGAGATGCAGCTCCGAATTCAGGAATAAGACCACTGAGCCTCAAGAGGTTTTTTTTATATATAAAACTAAATGAATCATTTATTAATTTAACAACAAATTAAACACATACACATATCACTACCATAATAACTTTTAAACAAATCCCCAAATTAATCACTCCCAGGTAAATCTTCACCAAGGCAACAGTAACCCATAGACTTTAAACAGACGCCAGGCAAAGCACATTTGACCTTACCAATTCAAAATGTGGTTCATTGCAATTTGGTTCCTTTGCAGACACAGTTCTGGACTTACAGACCGGTTAGATCTTAAATGCCGCTGATTTACACACACACAAACCCCTTTCTGTTTACACCTAGCTTCCCCTGTGAAGGTGAATTTTCCATGGTATCCTAGGCGTTTAAAATCACATCTTCTAACAATAACGTGAGCGACGTTAATGTCTCTTCATGCCAGAGCATGGGGATGGGAAAAAACATCTGGGGAGAGAGGGGGAGGGTGGTGAGTGAGTAAGAGAGCGGTGGGGGTGGGGAGTGGGGAGAAGGAGTGAGTGAGATAGAGAGAGAGCGTTGTGGAGGGAGGGGGGAGATTGGTGAGTTAACAGGTCAAGTTGATTCTTGGCTTTCATTCAGCACCTCAGTGAGGTGTGATCCGGAAGTACGGCTGAGGGTGGGAGCGCTTAGGATGTAGTTGCCTCTCTTTCTCTCTGAGAGCAGTAACATTCTCAGCCTCCACCACGTGTCCGTGCTGGGAACAGGGATCTGTGACACAGCGACGATATGAGTGGGCTTTTTAAAAGTGTCTTCTTTCATGGGATGTGGGGGTCGCTGGCAAGGCCCAGCGTTTGTGGCCCGCCCCCCCCACCCCCAAACTGCCCTCGAGCTGAGCGGTAGGGCCATTTCGGAGGGCGGTGAAGAGTCGACCCACATCGCCCTGGGTCTGGAGTCACGTGTAGGCCCAGACCAGGTAAGGACCAGCAGAATTCCCTCCCCTGAAAGGGGGGACACTAGTGAACCAGATGGGGTTTTTAAACAACAATCGACGGAGGTCACCATTATTCGGACTGGCTTTTCACTCCCAGATTATTAATTGCATTTAAGTTCCGCCAGTCGGGATGGGATTTGAACCCGTATCCCCAGGACGTTCGCCTGGGGCTTTGGATTACTCATCCAGTGACAATAAAGTGGGGGGAGAGGTGATGGCGGGACCGGTGATGTCACCGGGACGAGCGATCCAGAGACCCAGGGATTCAGGTTCAAATCCGGCCACGGCAAAGATGGTGAAATTTGACTTGAATAGAAAAAAATAAACCCGGAATTAAAAGTCTGACGAGGACCATGAAACCATTTGTCGATTGTTGTTTAAAAACCCCATCTGGTTCACTAGTGTCCCCTTTAGGGGAGGGAAGAAAAGAGTTGACGTTTCGAGTCCTCACGACCCTTCAGCAGAACTAAGTAAAAATAGGAGAGGGGTGAAATATAAGCTGGTTTAAGGTGGGGGTGGGGGTGGGGGGGGAGAGAAGTTGGGGGTGGGGGGGGTGATTGTAGGGTCAAGCAAGCAGTGATAGGAGCAGATAATCAAAAGAGGTCACAGACAAGGAACAAAGAGGTGTTGAAGGTGGTGATATTGTCTAAGAGAATGTGCTAATTAAGAATGGATGGCAGGACACTCAAAGTACAGCTCTAGTGGGGATGGGGTGGAAAGACTGACAGGGCACTACAGGTATAGATTTAAAAATAATGGAAATAGGTGGGAAAAGAAAAATCTACATAAATTATTGGAAAAAACAAAAGGGAGGGGGAAGAAACGGAAAGGGGGTGGGGATGGAGGAGGGAGTTCAAGATCTAAAGTTGTTGAATTCAATATTCAGCCCGGAAGGCTGTAAAGTGCCTAGTCGGAAGATGAGGTGCTGTTCCTCCAGTTTGCGTTGGGCTTCACTGGAACAATGCAGCAAGCCAAGGACGGACATGTGGGCAGGAGAGCAGGGTGGAGTGTTAAAATGGGAAGCGACAGGGAGGTTTGGGTCTTTCTTGTGGACAGACCGCAGGTGTTCTGCAAAGCGGTCGCCCAGTTTGCGTTTGGTCTCTCCAATGTAGAGGAGACCGCGTTGGGAGCAACGAATGCAGTAGACTAAGTTAGGGGAAATGCAAGTGAAATGCTGCTTCCCTTGAAAGGAGTGTTTGGGCCCTTGGACGGTGAGGAGAGAGGAAGTGAAGGGGCAGGTGTTGCATCTTCTGCGTGGGCATGGGGAGGTGCCAATAGGTGGGGGTTGAGGAGTAGGGGGTGATGGAGGAGTGGACCAGGGGTCTGGTCTGTGTGGCAGCACAGGCACGATGGGCTGAACGGCCTCTTTCTGTGCCGGACGTTCCCCATGGTTCTGCGTTTACAGAAGGCGGCTTTTCACCGCTACCTTCACCAGGGCGATAGATCCTGGGGGAAAAAACACTCTGTATTCGGGATGTCGGTCGAGGCTGGCGGGATGGGGGTTGGGGCGGGAGGGGTGCGGGTGGGAGAGGGAGCCCGGGGAGGGTGTGGAAACGGTGACAGAGTAGTGTGCAGGCGGATAGCACTCCTGGAAGCGGAACTCGGGTTAGAAAGATCCTCCGATGGTGCAAGAGGAGAACCTCACGGTACAGGGACCGACGGGTAGGAAAGTGCAAGGAGAGAGGCCGAATCTTTTCACAGAGACCACAAGGAAGTAAAGACCACAGAGCAACCACCGAACAGAACCAGAAGCAGATGTTCTCGGGCTCCTGGGCTTTTAGCGACTGCTTGTAACCTTGGGGATAAAGAGAGGCAGAGCAAAGAGAGTTAAATAGCTGGAGAGAGCCGAGACCTTATTTTGAGGTATCACATTTTTTTTAATATCTATTCACGGGGATGTGGGCGTCGCTGGCCGGGCTCAGCATTTATTGCCCATCCCTAATTGCCCCCTTGAGAAGGTGGTGGGTGAGCTGCCATCTTGAGCCGCTGCAGTCCCTGTGGTGTAGGTACACCCACAGTGCTGTTAGGGAGGGAGTTCCAGGATTTTGACCCAGCGACAGTGAAGGAACGGCCGATATATTTCCAAGTCAGGATGGTGAGTGGTTTGGATGGGAACTTCCAGGTGGTGGGTGTTCCTCATGTGTCTGCTGCCCTTGTCCTTCTAGATGGTAGTGGTTGTGGGTTTGGAAGGTGCTGTTGAAGGAGCCTTGGTGAATTCCTGCAGTGCATCTTGTAGATGGTACACACACTGCTGCTATTGTGCGTCGGTGGTGGAGGGAGTGAATGTTTGTGGATGGGGTGCCGATCGAGCGGGGCTGCTTTGTCCTGGATAGTGTCGAGCTTCTTGAGTGTTGTGGGAGCTGCACTCATCCAGGCAAGTGGGGAATATTCCATCACACTCCTGACTTGTGCCTTGTAGATGGTGAACAGGTTTTGGGGAGTCAGGAGATGAGATACTCGCTGCAGGATTCCCAGCCTCTGACCTGCTCTTGTAGCCACAGTATTTATATGGTTGGTCCAGTTCAGTTTCTGGTCAATGGTAACCCCCGAAGGATGTTGATAGTGGGGGGATTCAGTGATGGTAATGCCAATGAATGTCAAGGGGCGATGGTTGGATTCTCCCTTGTTGGAGATGGTCATTGCCTGGCACTTGTGTGGTGTGAATGTCACTTGCCACTTGTCAGCCCCAAGCCTGGACATTGTCCAGGTCTTGCTGCATTTGGACATGGACTGGCTTCAGTATCTGAGGAGTCGCGAATGGTGCTGAACATTGTGCAAAGAATGGAAACTTTTGTCCTGCAGCTCGTAAGAAAATAAGGAAGTGTTCTTAAAAGTTCCTTGGCTGCTGTTACGCCAGGGCCTGTAGAGAACATGGATCCAGGGTTCAATTTGTCAAAGAAAGTGTGATTCTATCTAAGGTGCTTGTTAAAGATACTATACCCATTGAGTGCCAGGTGGATGACCGTTCATTGTGGGATAATGCACACTCTACAAAGAGACCAAGCGAGGACAACGTTGACAGATGGACCTGGCTGGCTTAAGGCAAATACTAGCGATAACCAGATAACTAAATAGGTCATCGACTGTCCAATTGTTGGACAGTCACGTGTACAAAAATAAGTCTCAGAAGAAGGGCATCTCACAAAGCAAGGCTTTGCACAGAAGGTTTTTCTTGAAATTCATTCACGGGACGTGGGTTTCGCTGGCCGGGCCCAGCATTTATTGCCCCATCCCTAATTGCCCCCTTGAGAAGGTGGTGGGGGTGAGCTGCCTTCTTGAGCCGCTGCAGTCCCCGTGTGGTGTAGGTACACCCACAGCGCTGTTAGGGAGGGTGTTCCAGGATTTTGACCCAGCGACAGTGAAGGAACGGCCGATATATTTCCAAGTCGGGATGGTGAGTGACTCGGAGGGGAATTTCCAGGTGGTGGGTGTTCCCCATGTGTCTGCTGCCCTTGTCCTTCTAGATGGTAGCGGTCGTGGGTTTGGAAGGTGCTGTCGAAGAAGCCTTGGTGAGTTATTTTTATTGGTGGCGTTGATTAGTTTTGAAACTTGGCTCATCCATGTTCGATTAAAACTCCAATTTTCACCTAAAGAGAGAGAGCAGGGAACCTGTTAATTGTAATTTTGTTTAATGTAGGCTGGTGTCGAGCATCACGACTGTCTGAGAGGAAAGATTTCTCCTCGTCTCCGTTTTAAATGGGCGACCCCTTAGTTTAAAACGGAGTTACCCTCCCCACACCACCCAACGCCCCCCCCCAGTTCTAGATTCTCCCACAAGAGGACACATCCTCCCCACAGACACCCTATCAAGATCCCTCAGGCCCTTGAAAAGCTAACAGCAGACGTCTGTCCATCTGTTTCAGTACTCCCCCTACACGGTCTGGTTAAAGAAAGTGATAGTCTATCAAGTGAGTGAGGGTCCGCTCTGGGATCTGACTTGCCCGGTCGACTGTGAAGGCATCACGATCCCGATCCACAGTGAAATCCACCACCCGCCCCCCTCAATGCACAATGTGGGAAACCCCGTGATAGGAAGTGATGGCAGAAACTTACATTTTGTTTAATTCTAATGCTCTGTCTCTCTCTCTCGCTCTGGTTCTCCATCATATACCACCCCACCCCCTCCTTCCCCACCTCCACCCGCTCCCTCTCTCTGTCTCCCTCTCTTTGTCTGTCTCTTTCTCTTCAGTCAGCAAGTTTACGAACGCATTCGCCCTGACGCAGATCTGTGGGGTGTTCTGTGCTCCCTGGAATGGCATCGTGATGGACTGGCTACAACGCAGGGATAAAATCTCAGACACTGCCGCAGGTAATCTAGGTGTGAACTCTCCTGTCCCTCCCGGTCCCAGGTAATCCAGGTGTGTACGCTCCTCTCCCTCCCAGTCTCAGGTAATCCAGGTGTGAACACTCCTCTCCCTCCCAGTCTCAGGTAATCCAGGTGTGAACACTCCTCTCCCTCCCAGTCTCGGGTAATCCAGGTGTGAACTTTCCTCTCCCTCCCAGTCTCGGGTAATCCAGGTGTGAACACTCCTCTCCCTCCCAGTCTCGGGTAATCCAGGTGTGAACACTCCTCTCCCTCCCAGTCTCGGGTAATCCAGGTGTGAACAATCCTCTCCCTCCCAGTCTCGGGTAATCTAGGTGTGAACTCTCCTGTCCCTCCCGGTCCCAGGTAATCCAGGTGTGAACACTCCTCTCCCTCCCAGTCTCGGGTAATCCAGGTGTGAACACTCAGCTCCCTCCCAGTCTCGGGTAATCCAGGTGTGAACACTCCTCTCCCTCCCAGTCTCGGGTAATCCAGGTGTGAACACTCAGCTCACTCCCAGTCTCGGGTAATCCAGGTGTGAACACTCCTCTCCCTCCCAGTCTCGGGTAATCCAGGTGTGAACACTCAGCTCCCTCCCAGTCTCGGGTAATCCAGGTGTGAACACTCAGCTCCCTCCCAGTCTCGGGTAATCCAGGTGTGAACACTCAGCTCACTCCCAGTCTCGGGTAATCCAGGTGTGAACACTCCTCTCCCTCCCAGTCTCGGGTAATCCAGGTGTGAACACTCCTCTCCCTCCCAGTCTCGGGTAATCCAGGTGTGAACACTCAGCTCCCTCCCAGTCTCGGGTAATCCAGGTGTGAACACTCAGCTCACTCCCAGTCTCGGGTAATCCAGGCACCTCCCGCTCGCCCGCTTTACCCCCCGCCGGACTTTGAGTTTGTCGACGTGTGGATAGAATTCGGAGAGTTCACCTGGCGCTGGCTGAGTGGGTCTGGCCTAGGTTTCGGTTTGGGCCTCGATTAAAGAGATGCATGTTTTTCTAAAACCCCCCTCCTCTCTGCTCTGGTTCCTCCTCAGATTCTGCTGTCCTGAAGCGATTGTCGGGCATGAGGTCGGCCGTGCTGTCCCTCACCATCACCGTCACGCAGTGCGTCCTCTTCTCCATCTCCGCCTCCATCCCTGTCCTGGAGGTCCAGTACCTCTCCTTCGTCCTTCAGGTGATCAACCACTCGTTCCTGTACGGGGGTGATGCTGCTTTCATCAGCATTGTGTAAGTATCGCGCTACCCTTCCCCGTCTTTGACCCCTTTCCCCCACCTCGTGGGGTATCTTACGACGATCGACCACGACTTCGCGGCCATCGTTAGACTTTTGGTGCCGGGTTTCCGTCGCGTTCGTCGTCGGCCGCGGTGAGATTAAAACCCGGGGTCTCTTGGGGTTACCAGTCCGGCGACAATACCGCTGCGCCATGACCTACCCGCTGCTGAGTGGAGGCCCCATTTTGAGCGTCCCACCGTTAAATCCCAAGCGTTGGGGGGGCCAGAGGGTCGCGCGGCGGTAATGGCGCTGGCTCCGGTTATCCAGCATGTCACAGGGGACGGGTTTACATCCCGCTCCGAGTCAGTAATGGTCGGCGGGAATCTATCGCGGTTTGTCGTAGAAACCCAACCGGTGATGTCAGGCTTTTTATTTTATTCATCGGTGGGGTGCGGGCATCGCTTTGTACCCGTCCCCAATTCCCCTTGTTCAGAGGGCAGTCACAGAGTCACACGGCGCAGGGGAGGCCCTTCGGCCCATCGAGTCTGCACCCACACGTGAGAAACACCTGACCTACCTCCCTAATCCCCATGGACCAGCACTTGGCCCCATCGCCTTGAATGTGATGAGGTGCCAAGTGCTCATCCAGGTACCTTTATTAAAGGATGTGAGGCTAACCCGCCTCCACCTACCCTCCCAGGCAGCGCATTCCAGACCCTCACCACCCTCTGGGTAAAAAAGCTTCTCCTCACATCCCCCCCTCTAAACCTCCTGCCCCTCACCTTGAACTTATGTCCCCCTCGTGACTGACCCTTCAACTCAGGGGAACAGCTGCTCCCTATCCACCCTGTCCATGGCCCCTCATCATCTCGTACACCCTCGATCAGGTCACCCCCTCAGTCCACCGCGTTGCTGTGGGTCTGGAGTCACGTGTAGGCCCAGACCGAGCAGATTCCCTCCCCTAAAGGGGCGTGAGTGGCCCAGATGGGTTTTTACAACGATGGTTTCATGGTCATCGTCAGATTTTTATTGCATTGAAATTTCACCACCTGCCGTGGGAGGTGGGATTCACACCCCATCGGGTCCCCAGAGCGTTGTCCTGGGGTCTCTGGATTACTCGCCCAGTAACAATACCACGACACCGTCCCCAGTAACAATACCGCGACATGTCCCCAGTAACAATACCACGACACCGTCCCCAGTAACAATACCACGACACCGTCCCCAGTAACAATACCACGACACCGTCCCCAGTAACAATACCACATCGCCGTCCCCAGTAACAATACCACGACACCGTCCCCAGTAACAATACCACGACACCGTCCCCAGTAACAATACCACGACGCCGTCCCCAGTAACAATACCACGACACCGTCCCCAGTAACAATACCATGACACCGTCCCCAGTAACAATACCACGACGCTGTCCCCAGTAACAATACCACGACGTGTCCCCAGTAACAATACCGTGACGCCGTCCCCAGTAACAATACCACGACGGCCTCCCCAGTAACAATACCGCGACGCCGTCCCCAGTAACAATACCACGACCCGTCCCCAGTAACAATACCGCGATGTGTCCCCAGTAACAATACCGCGACGTGTCCCCAGTAACAATACCACGACGTGTCCCCAGTAACAATACCACGACGTGTCCCCAGTAACAATACCACGACGCCGTCCCCAGTAACAATACCACGACGTGTCCCCAGTAACAATACCACGACGTGTCCCCAGTAACAATACCACGACGCCGTCCCCAGTAACAATACCACGACGCCGTCCCCAGTAACAATACCACGACGTGTCCCCAGTAACAATACCACGACGTGTCCCCAGTAACAATACCGCGATGCTGTCCCCAGTAACAATACCACGACGCCGTCCCCAGTAACAATACCACGACACCGTCCCCAGTAACAATACCACGACGCCGTCCCCAGTAACAATACCACGACGCCGTCCCCAGTAACAATACCACGACGCCGTCCCCAGTAACAATACCACATCGCCGTCCCCAGTAACAATACCATGACGCCGTCCCCAGTAACAATACCACGACGCCGTCCCCAGTAACAATACCACGACGCCGTCCCCAGTAACAATACCACGACGCCATCCCCAGTAACAAAACCACGACGGCCTCCCCAGTAACAATACCACGACACGTCGCCAGTAACAATACCGCGACGCCGTCCCCAGTAACAATACCGCGACGCCGTGCCCAGTAACAATACCACGACGCCATCCCCAGTAACAATACCACGACACGTCGCCAGTAACAATACCACGACCCATCCCCAGTAACAATACCGCGACGCCGTCCCCAGTAACAATACCACGCCAACCGCAGTAACAATACCACGACCCGCCCCCAGTAACAATACCACATCGCCGTCCCCAGTAACCATACAACGACGCCGTCCCCAGTAACAATACCGCGACGCCGTCCCCAGTAACAATACCACCACGCCGTCCCTAGTAACAATACCACCACGCCGTCCCCAGTAACAATATCACAACGCCGTCCCCAGTAACAATACCACGACGTGTCCCCAGTAAAAATACCACGACGCCGTCCCCAGTAACAATACCACGACGCCGTCCCCAGTAACAATACCGCGACGCCGTCCCCAGTAACAATACCGCGACGCCGTCCCCAGTAACAATACCACGACGTGTCCCCAGTAACAATACCGCGACGCCGTCCCCAGTAACAATACCACGACGGCCTCCCCAGTAACAATACCACGACACGTCGCCAGTAACAATACCGCGACGCCGTCCCCAGTAACAATACCGCGACGCCGTCCCGAGTAACAATATCACAACGCTGTCCCCAGTAACAATACCACGACGTGTCCCCAGTAACAATACCGTGACGCCGTCCCCAGTAACAATACCACGACGGCCTCCCCAGTAACAATACCGCGACGCCGTCCCCAGTAACAATACCACGACCCGTCCCCAGTAACAATACCACGACCCGTCCCCAGTAACAATACCACGACGTGTCCCCAGTAACAATACCACGACGTGTCCCCAGTAACAATACCACGACGTGTCCCCAGTAACAATACCACGACGTGTCCCCAGTAACAATACCACGACGTGTCCCCAGTAACAATACCACGACGTGTCCCCAGTAACAATACCGCGACGCTGTCCCCAGTAACAATACCGCGACCCGTCCCCAGTAACAATACCACGACGTGTCCCCAGTAACAATACCACGACGTGTCCCCAGTAACAATACCACGACCCGTCCCCAGTAACAATACCACGACGTGTCCCCAGTAACAATACCATGACGTGTCCCCAGTAACAATACCATGACGTGTCCCCAGTAACAATACCGCGACGTGTCCCCAGCAACAATACCGCGACGTGTCCCCAGTAACAATACCGCGACGTGTCCCCAGTAACAATACCACGACGTGTCCCCAGTAACAATACCATGACGTGTCCCCAGTAACAATACCACGACGCCGTCCCCAGTAACAATACCACGACGTGTCCCCAGTAACAATACCATGACGTGTCCCCAGTAACAATACCACGACGCCGTCCCCAGTAACAATACCATGACGCCGTCCCCAGTAACAATACCACGACGTGTCCCCAGTAACAATACCACGACGCCGTCCCCAGTAACAATACCACGACGCCGTCCCCAGTAACAATACCACGACGCCGTCCCCAGTAACAATACCACATCGCCGTCCCCAGTAACAATACCACGACGCCGTCCCCAGTAACAATACCACGACGCCGTCCCCAGTAACAATACCACGACCCGTCCCCAGTAACAATACCGCGACGTGTCCCCAGTAACAATACCATGACGTGTCCCCAGTAACAATACCATGACGTATCCCCAGTAACAATACTGCGACGTGTCCCCAGCAACAATACCGCGACGTGTCCCCAGTAACAATACCACGACGTGTCCCCAGTAACAATACCACGACGTGTCCCCAGAAACAATACCACGACCCGTCCCCAGTAACAATACCACGATGTGTCCCCAGTAACAATACCACGACGTGTCCCCAGTAACAATACCACGACGTGTCCCCAGTAACAATACCACGACATGTCCCCAGTAACAATACCACGACGTGTCCCCAGTAACAATACCACGACGTGTCCCCAGTAACAATACCACGACGTGTCCCCAGTAACAATACCACGACGTGTCCCCAGTAACAATACCGCGACGCTGTCCCCAGTAACAATACCACGACCCGTCCCCAGTAACAATACCACGACGTGTCCCCAGTAACAATACCACGACGTGTCCCCAGTAACAATACCACGACCCGTCCCCAGTAACAATACCACGACCCGTCCCCAGTAACAATACCACGACACGTCCCCAGTAACAATACCACGACACGTCCCCAGTAACAATACCACGACGCCGTCCCCAGTAACAATACCACGACCCGTCCCCAGTAACGATACCGCGACGTGTCCCCAGTAACAATACCACGACCCGTCCCCAGTAACGATACCGCGACGTGTCCCCAGTAACAATACCACGACGCCGTCCCCAGTAACAATACCACGACCCGTCCCCAGTAACAATACCGTGATGCTGACCCCAGTAACAATACCACGACGTGTCCCCAGTAACAATACCACGACGCCGTCCCCAGTAACAATACCGTGATGCTGACCCCAGTAACAATACCACGACGTGTCCCCAGTAACAATACCACGACACGTCCCCAGTAACAATACCACAACGCCGTCCCCAGTAACAATACCACGATGCCGTCCCCAGTAACAATACCACGACCCGTCCCCAGTAACGATACCACGACCCGTCCCCAGTAACGATACCGCGACGTGTCCCCAGTAACGATACCACGACCCGTCCCCAGTAACGATACCACGACCCGTCCCCAGTAACAATACCACGACCCGTCCCCAGTAACAATACCACGACCCGTCCCCAGTAACGATACCGCGACGTGTCCCCAGTAACGATACCGCGACGCCGTCCCCAGTAACAATACCACGACCCGTCCCCAGTAACAATACCACGACGCCGTCCCCAGTAACAATACCACGACCCGTCCCCAGTAACAATACCACGACCCGTCCCCAGTAACAATACCGCGACGTGTCCCCAGTAACAATACCACGACGTGTCCCCAGTAACAATACCACGACGTGTCCCCAGTAACAATACCGCGACGCTGTCCCCAGTAACAATACCGCGACGCCGTCCCCAGTAACAATACCACGACGCCGTCCCCAGTAACAATACCACGACCCGTCCCCAGTAACAATACCACGACGCCGTCCCCAGTAACAATACCACGACCCGTCCCCAGTAACAATACCACGACCCGTCCCCAGTAACGATACCGCGACGTGTCCCCAGTAACGATACCGCGACGCCGTCCCCAGTAACAATACCACGACCCGTCCCCAGTAACAATACCACGACGCTGTCCCCAGTAACAATACCACGACGCTGTCCCCAGTAACAATACCACGACGCTGACCCCAGTAACAATACCACGACGCTGACCCCAGTAACAATACCACGACGCTGACCCCAGTAACAATACCACGACGCTGTCCCCAGTAACAATACCACGACGCTGACCCCAGTAACAATACCGCGACACCGTCCCCAGTAACAATACCGCGACACCGTCCCCAGTAACAATACCGCGACGTGTCCCCAGTAACAATACCACGACGCTGACCCCAGTAACAATACCACGACGCCGTGGCCTCCCCATTATTCCAGATTTCCTGGTCTGGCATACGTGGCTCCTGATCCACAGCCAAACTGCTCAATTCAGGGGCAGTTAGGGGTGGGCAGACTGCGTCCGTATAAATATTGTGGTTACAAGAGCAGGTCAGAGGCTGGGAATCCTGCAGTGAGTAACTCACCTCCTGACTCCCCAAAGCCTGTCCACCATCTACAAGGCACAAGTCAGGAGTGTGATGGGACACTCCCCACTTGCCTGGATGAGTGCAGCTCCCACAACACTCAAGAAGCTCAACACCGTCCAGGACAAAGCAGCCCCGCTTGATCGGCACCCCATCCACAAACATTCACTCCCTCCACCACCGACGCACAGTAGCAGCCGTGTGTGTACCATCTACAAGATGCACTGCAGCAACTCACCAAGGCTCCTTCGACAGCGCCTTCCAAACCCACGACCACTACCATCTAGAAGGACAAGGGCAGCAGACACATGGGGAACACCCACCACCTGGAAGTTCCCCTCCGAGCCACTCACCATCCTGACTTGGAAATATATCGGCCGTTCCTTCACTGTCGCTGGGTCAAAATCCTGGAACTCCCTCCCTAACAGCGCTGTGGGTGTACCTACACCACATGGGGACTGCAGCGGCTCAAGAAGGCAGCTCACCCACCCACCCACCACCTTCTCAAGGGGGCAATTAGGGACGGGGCAATAAATGCTGGGCCCGGCCACATCCCATGAATGAGTTTTTAAAAAAGGAATTAAAACGAACGCACTCTGGCTGCGTGTTAGATTGTCCAAATCAGGGAAATCGATCTGGTGTCTGTTCAGGCGGCCGCTCGGTCTGAGACCCCATGAATAGGGGTCAGTTCGGACTC
>NW_027597029.1:25000-112067 GCF_964194155.1 Cetorhinus maximus
ACTCACACAGACTCAGTCGCACACACACACACACACACACTCACAGACTCACTCACACACACACAAACACACTCACACACACTCACATTCACACAGATACACACAAACACACTCACTCACACAGACTCACTCACACACACACACTCACCCACTCACACTCACACTCACACACACAAACATACTCACTCACACAGACTCAGTCACACACACACTCACTCACACAGACACACTTACACACACACTCACATAGACACACACATTCACACAGACTCAGTCACACACACACACACACACTCACTCACTCACAGACTCACTCACACACACACAAACACACTCACACACACTCACACTCACACAGATACACACAAACACACTCACTCACACAGACTCACACACACACACACTCACCCACTCACACACACACTCACACTCACACACACAAACACACACACTCACACAGACTCACTCACACACACACACTCACATTCATACAGATACATAGACACACACTCACACACACAGATTCACTCACACACACTCACACAGATACACACACACAGTCACACACACAGATACACACACACAGATACTCACTCACACAGATACACACACACACACACACACACCCACACAGATACACACTCACACACACACACACCCACACAGATACACACCCACACATACACACACACACACACTCACACCCACACAGTCACTCTCACACTTACACATGTACTCACAGAGATACAAACACACACACACAGACTCACTCACACACACTCACTCACACACACTCACATGTGCACACTCATACACTCACACTCACTTAAACACACACACATATTCACACACACACTCACATGCACACATGCTCACACACACTCACTCAAACACACACACACACATTTACACACTCACTCACACACACACACAGACACACATACAGATACACACACGCACAGACTCACTCACACACACACACTCACACTCACACAAATACACACACACATACTTACACACACAGACTCACTCACACACACTCACACTCACACAGATACACAATCACACACACTCACACAGATACACACACACACACACACTCACACACACACCCACACATACACACACACTCACACAGATACACTCTCACACACACACACTCCCACAGATACACACTCACACGCACACCCACACAGATACACACTCACACACAGACTCACTCACACACACACACTCACACTCACACAGATACACACACACACTCACACACACAGACTCACTCACACACACATACACACACACACACTCACACACACAGACTCACACACACACACACGCAGACTCACACACACAAACTCACACACACACAGATACACACACACTCACACATGCATTCACACAGATACACACACACACAGATACACACTCACACACACAACCACACACACACTCACACTCACACAGATACACACTCACACACACACCCGCACACACATACTCACACTCACACACACACACTCACACACACAGTCACACAGATACACACTCACACACACACACTCACACATGCACTCATGCAGATACACACTCACACACAGACTCACTCACACACTCCCACACACATCCACACACACACACTCACTCTCACACTTACACATGTACTCACACAGATACACGCTCACACACACAGACTCACTCACACACACGCTCACATGCGCACACTCATACACACACTCGCTCAAACACACACACATATTCACACACACACTCACATGCACACTCACATGCACACATGCTCACACACACTCACTCACGCACACATTCACACACTCACTCACACACACACACACAAATACATCCACACACACCTACACACACACAGATACAAACACACAGACTCTCCCTCACACACATACACGCACCCACTCACTCACAAACACTCCCACACACAGAGATACACTCACACTCAAACACACACATATACACACATACAAATGCACTCACACGCATATATACAGACACAGACACTCACGCACACACATACACATATATACAATCACATACCCACACATACACTCACACACAAAGACTCACACACACACTCGCACACACACATATATACACACATGCACATATACACATACACACACATACACGCACACCAATACACGCACACATACACACACACATTCTCTCTTCACATGTACACACTCTCTCTCACACAGGCATACACACTCACACACATACACACACATACACACACGCACACATTCACTCACACACAAAGACTCACACACACACTCGTGCACACACACATATATACACACACATATACATACACACACGCACATATACACATACACATACATACACGCACACGCACTCACACACACACACACATTCTCTTTCTCACATGTACACACCCTCTCTCTCTCTCTCATACACACACACTCACACTCACACAAACACAAGTTCACACACACACACACACACACACACACACACACACAATTCCTGCTTGGAGAAGCCGCACAGACTCTTGGACAATTGTTGTACTTTTCATCATCCTATGGAAGAGGGATGGAGATAGCCTTGCCTGAACACTCAAACTCCTCTTTGACCTTTTGTCCATCTTGTCGCAGGTGAACATTGGATTCATCATCCTGGTAATCCTGACCTACGCACACCCCATAAACCTCTACCTGCACTGGCGACGCGAGCTTCGTCAGAGAGGCACGGTGAAGACCTCCCAAATCGATGTCCCGGGCCAGGGAGAGTGGACCGATGGACTGGCGAGAGACACAGATATATGAGCTGGTGCTCAGCTGGGCTGGGAGTGTTCAGGGTCGGTAGCAGGGTCGGATTGTGTAGTCTGGGAGCCTGGTATGTGTGTGTCAGTGTGAGTGTGCGTGTCAGTGTGAGTGAGTGTGTGTGTGTGTCAGTGTGAGTGTGTGTGAGTGTGTCAGTGTGAGTGTGTGTCAGTGTGAGTGAGTGTGAGTGTGTGTCAGTGTGAGTGTGCGTTGGTGTGAGTATGCATTGGTGTGTCTGTGTGAGTGTGTGTCAGTGTGAGTGTGTGTCAATGTGTGTCAGTGTGAGTGTGCGTTGGTGTGAGTATGCGTTGGTGTGTCTGTGTGAGTGTGTGTCAGTGTGAGTGAGCGTGTGTGAGCATGTGTGTGTGTGAGTGTGTGTGTGAATGTGTGTGTGAGTGTGCGTTGGTATGAGTGTGCGTTGGTGTGAGTGTGCGTTGGCATGAGTGTGTGATGCGTGTGATGTGTGGGGGTGTAAATGTATATGTGCAAGGTTTGCTATGGGGTGTGAGGGGCATGCAGGGTGATAACTTGCCGCTTGTCAACGTACAGGATCTGGGTGTGCAGGGGAGTGTGGGAAGTGTGGCAGCCTACAGGCTGGGAGTTTGCACCACAGGGCTGTGCAGGTTTGACATGTGCAGGCTGTCTTGGCGGGATGGAGTTATGCGGGGTGGGGGTGAGCAGGGCGGAAGTGTGCAAGATCGGTGAGTAAAGGGTGGGATGTGTGGGGTGGAAATGTGTTGGGCCTGAGTGTGTAAGGTGAGGCTGTGCAGGGTGTGAGTGTGGACTGTTGGGGAGGGGTGGGAATGTGCGTGGTGTGGGTTGGATGTGAGATTGAGTTTAAGACGAGTCTTTAGTGAATCATTTATTTCCAAGTATCACCTGCAAAATGTGTTGTTTCCCATGATATCAAGTACTGCCTCACCCTGTGCTATATATTATTTTTATGACGAGGTCAGATAGAAATGAATGAACAGTGTTAATTCATAGAGATGTACAGTGTGAATTTATATCGAGATCAACAGTGTAAATTCATATAGAGATTTACAGTATGCGTCATACAGGGATTAATGGTGTAAATTCATATAGAGATTAACTGCATGAATTCATGTAGTGATTAACAGTGTAAATACATATAGACATTAACAGTATGAATTCATTTAGAGATTAACTGTATGAATTCATGCAGAGATTAACAGTGTAAATACATATAGAGATTAACTGTATGAATTCATACAGAGATTAACTGTATGAATTCATACAGAGATTATTGGTGTAAATACATATAGAGATTAACAATATGAATTCATACAGAGATTAACAATGTAAACTCATATAGAGATTAACTATATGAATTCATATAGATATTAACAGTATGAATTCATTTAGAGATTAACTATATGAATTCATATAGAGATTAACAGTATGAATTAATATAGAGATTAACTATATGAATTCATACAGAGATTAACAATGTAAACTCATATAGAGATTAACAATATGAATTAATATAGAGATTAACTATATGAATTCATACAGAGATTAACAATGTAAACTCATATAGAGATTAACAGTATGAATTAATATAGAGATTAACTATATGAATTCATACAGAGATTAACAATGTAAACTCATATAGAGATTAACAACATGAATTTATATAGTGATTAACAATGTAAATTCATATAGGGATTAACAGTATGAATTCATATAGAGATTAACTGTATGAATTAATATAGAGATTAACAATGTAAACTCACACAGATTAACAATATAAATTCATACAGAGATTAACAGTATGAATTCATATAGAGATTAACTGTATGAATTCAGAGATTAAGTGTAAATTCATATAAAGATTAACTGTATGAATTCAGAGATTAAGTGTAAATTCATATGAAGATTAACTGTATGAATTCATACAGAGATTAACAATGTAAATTCATATAAAGATTAACTGTATGAATTCAGAGATTATGTGTAAATTCATATAAAGATTAACTGTATGAATTCAGAGATTATGTGTAAATTCATATAAAGATTAACTGTATGAATTCAGAGATTAAGTGTAAATTCATATAAAGATTAACTGTATGAATTCATACAGAGATTAACAGTGTAAATTCATATAGAGATTAACAATATGAATTCATACAGAGATTAACAGTATGAATTCATAGAGATTAACAGTATGAATTCATATAGAGATTAACAATATGAATTCATATCGAGATTAACAATATGAATTCATATAGAAGTTAACAGTGTGAATTAATATAGAGATTAACAGCATGAATTCATATAGAGATTAACTGTGTAAATTCATATACAGATTAACAGTGTTAAATTGTAGAAAGAATTAACATTGTAAATGTGTTTTTTTTAATTCAGGGGCTACCCAGCACAAATAATCTCCTTCCTCCTCTCTCCTCCACACCTGCCTCCTCCCTCTGCCTCACGCCCCTCATCTTTTCCTGCCTTTCACAGAATCACAGAATCGTTATGGTGTAGAAGGAGGCCATTCAGCCCATCGTGTCTGCACTGGCCCACTGTGCATTTTAACTTAGTGCCAACCTCCAGCCTTTTCCCTGTAACCCTGCACATTGTTCCTGTTTAGATAACCATCCGATGCCCTCTTGAATGCCTCAATCCAACCTGCCTTCACCACAATTCCAGGCAGTGCATTCCAAACCCTAACTACTCGCTGTGTGAAAAAGATTTTTCCCACCTCGCATTTGCTTCTGTTGCAAAACACTTTAAACCTGTGCCCTCTGGTTCTCGATCCGTTTACGAGTGGGAACAGTTTCTCCCTACCTACTCTGTCCAGAAACCCCCTCATCATTTTGAAAACTTCTATCAAGTCTCCTCTCTGCCTTCTCCTCTCCGAGGAAAACAGTCCCAACTTCTCCAATCTTTCCTCATCGCTGAAGCGTCTCATCCCTGGAACCATTCTGGTAAACCTCTTCTGCACTCTCTCCAATGCGTTCACACCCTTCCTATAGTGTGGCGCCCAGAACTGTGCACAGTACTCCAGCTGAGATCGAACCATTGTCTTATCTAAGTTCATCATAACCTCCCTGCTCTTGTACTCTATGTCCCTGTTAATGAAGTTTAGAATACTGCATGCTTTAGAAACAGCTCTCTCTACCTGTCCTGTCACCTATAATAACTTATGTACATATACACCCAGGTCTCTCTGCTCCTGCACATCCTTCAGAATAGTATCCTTTATTTTACACTGTCTCTCCGTGTTCTTTGTACCAAAGTGTATCACCTCACACTTCTCCACATTGAACTTCATCTGCCACCTCTCTGCCCACTCCACCAACTTGTCTATGTCCTCTTGAAGTTCTACACTGTCCCCCTCACGGTTTACAATTCTCCCAAGTGTTGCGTCATCCGCAAACTTTGAAATTGTCCCCTGCACACCAAGATCTAGGTCATTTATGTATGTCAGGAAAAGCAAGGGTCCCAATACCGTCCCCTGGGGAACTCCACTACAAACCTTCCTCCAGCCCAAAAAATACCCATTAACCATTACTCCCTGTTTCCTGTCGCTCCGCCAATTTTGTTTCCACGTTTCTACTGTCCCTTTTATTCCAATAACTTTCCTCACAAGTCTGTTGTGTGGCACTGTATTGAACGCCTTTTGGAAGTCCATATACACCACATCAACGGCCTTGCCCTCATCAACCATCTCTCTTACCCCTTCAAAAAACTCCAGCGAGTTAGTTAGACATGATTTCCCTTCAACAAATCCATGCCGACTCTCCCGAATCGATCCACATTTTTCTGTGTGACCATTGAGTCTATCCCAAATAATTGTTTCTAGAAGTTTCCCCACCACCGAAGTTAAACTGACTGGCCTGTAATTACAGGGCAGGTCTTTACAAGCTTTTTTTGAACAAGGGCGTAATGTTTATAATTCTCCAGTCCTCCGGCACCTCCCCCGAACCCAGGGAACATCGAAAGATTATGGCCAGCCCCTCTGCAATCTCCACTCTCACTTCCTTCAATATTCTTGGATGCATCTCACCCGGTCCTGGTGCCTTATCAACTTTAAGCACCAACAGTTTATCCAATACTCCCTCCTTATCAATTTTAAACCCCTCTAGTGACTGAGTTTCCTCCTCTGTCACCATGGCTCGGGCAGCATTTACCTCGTAGGTAAAGACAGATGCAAAGTATTCACTTAACACC
Organism: Cetorhinus maximus; assembly: GCF_964194155.1. Lineage (NCBI taxonomy): Eukaryota > Metazoa > Chordata > Chondrichthyes > Lamniformes > Cetorhinidae > Cetorhinus > Cetorhinus maximus. The sequence goes on from NW_027597029.1 coordinate 32,008, forward strand.
TCAGCCATGCCTCTTGCCTCTATGGGTAAATCCCCTTTTTGCTCCCTAATTGGCCCAACTCCTCCCTTTATCACCCTTTTACTAATGATGTGCTTATAGAATACTCTGGGATTTCCTTTTATGTTAGCTGCCAGTCTTTTCTCATAACCCCTCTTTGCTTCTCATGTTGGCTTTTTCACATCCCTTCTGAACCTTCTGTATCCAGCTTGGTTCTCAATTGTATTTGCTAAGTGACGCCTGTTGTAAGTACACTTTTTCTCCTTTAACTTAATTCCTATCTCCTTTGTCATCCAGGGAGATCTGGATTGGTTTGTCCTACCCTTCCCTTTCGAGGGAACATACCTTGACTGTGTCCAAACCATCTCCTCTTTGAAGGCAGCCCATTGTTCAGCGACTGTTTCTCCCACCAGCCTTTGGTTCCGGTCTCTCTGGCCCAGCTCCGTTCTTGCCCCATTGAAGTCCGCTCTCCCCCAGTTGATTATTCTTACCCTGGGTTGACCAATGTCATTCTCCACCATCATCCTACAATGATCACTGTCTCCTAAATGCTCCCCCACTGACACTTGATCTACTTGGCCCACCTCATTCCCAAGAACCAGGTCTAGCAGTGACTCCTTTCTTGTTGGACTGCACACGTACTGCTGTAGAAAATTCTCCTGAACACAATCTAGGAACCCTTGTCCCTCACTACCCCTTATACTGCCTCTATTCCCAGTCTATATACAGGTAATTAAAGTCCCCCATTCTAACTACCCTGTGATGTTTATACCTCTTTGTAATTTCCTTGCCAATTTGTTCCTCTATATCCTTCCCGCTAGCTGGTGGTCTATATATAACACCGAGTAATGTAATCGCACCCTTCTTACTCCTTAGCCCTAACCAAATCGATTCTGACTTGAATCCTCTGACACATCCTCTTTCTCCAGTACTGCAATACTCTCCTCCCTGTTCCCTTCCCTCTTCATATTATTCATCCTCCCCACCCTCTCCTTCCTTCACTCATCCCTCCTCAAATCCTCTTCCCTCTCCTCATTCCCTCCGACATTACACCTTACCTCCTATCTTCCTCTCTCCTCCTTTCTTCTCCCCTATTCATTTTTCCTCCCATCCTCTCCTTCACCCCCTTGTCATCTCCCTTCTTCTCTTCTCTCTTATTCACTTCTCTTCTCCCTCACTCCCCGCCCTCCCTCCCTCTTTCCCTATCTTCCTACCTCTCCTCCTTCCCCAGCCTCCATTGCACCCTCCCTACTCCACCCCACCTCCTTCTCAAGTTCCCTCCCTCCCCCGGCCCCAACCTCCCTCTCTCCATTTGGCATCGTGCCTCCTCTATATCTTCCCTTACCCATACTCCCTTCCCTCCTTCTCCCCATTTCCCCTCTTCGCCCTGACCTCCCAATCTTGATAACCAAAGTTGTTGGCTGTGCTGCCCTTTCCCACTTTTGGGAATTCTCCTTTTAAGAGTGGTGAAGGTGTCAACCACAGCTCCCTGCCGGAGCGAAATTACTTTATCATGGGCGCAAGATGGAAATAATGGGGAAACCTGAAGTAAAAAATAAACAGGAAATGCAGGAAATGCTCAGCAGATCAGCGCATCAGCGCATCGGTGGAGCGATATGGTTTATGTTCATGTCCCCCCGCCTCTCTCCACAGATGCCGCATGACCGGCTGAGTATTTCCAACATTTTTCTGCTTTAGGCTGGGTGACAGTGGCCTAGCGGTCAAGCCACTGGGCGGGGTAATCCAGCTAATTCTCTGGCATGATGCGTGTTCGAATCCCGCCACAGTGGCTGGTGGGACTTAAATTCAATAAATGAACCTGGAACGGCAAAGCTAGTCTCAGTCACCGTCACCGTGAGAAACCAACATCGAGCGTCGTAAAAACTCATTGGATTCGCTAACGTCCTTTGAGGGAAGGAAATCTACCCGGCCTGGCCTACAGGTGACTCCAGACCCACAGCGATGTGTGGTCGACCCTGAAATGGGTGAGCAAAACCACTCAGTTCAAGGGTGATGGATGGATGGGGGAGGGGCAACAAAATGTTGGCCTTGCCAGAGACACCCATACCCCGTGAAGGGAAATTGTCTTCATTTTCCTCACTGTTGCTGGAAGGAGTGTCACATTTAAGGGGTGGGGGGGAGATGTTAGCGTCGTGGGAGTGTCACTGAGCTAACTATCCCGGGAGTCCAAAGATCTGGGGAGAACGGGTCCCAATCCCACCATGGCAGCTGGTGGAATTTAATTCCGATCAATAAATCTGGGATTGAGAGCTCAGTCACGGTGACCACGACGACCATCACCGATTGCCGTAAAAACCCATCTGGTTCACTAACGCCACCCCCCACCCCCCACCACCCCCAATCCCGCCGCCCTGACCTGAACTGACCCGACCCCCTGGCCTACTCATGGCCCCAGATCCACAACGACCCTCACCCGCCCTCTGAGATAGCCCCACGAGCCAATCGTAGTCCAGCACGCGGCACGCCCGTCACCTCCCCGACGGGAACCGGGGACCGGGCAACAAGTGCCGGCCTTGGCAGCGCCCGCCCACGCCCCATGGGAGGGATCAACGGAGCAGATGCTCCTCCGGGACGCATTTCATGAAGCTGTTTCACGAGGGAAGCCCACTCAAAAGCGACAGAGTCCCTCACGGGGAGGGTAGCTGCATGGGCGAGGTGATGGCGTAGTGGCGTTGTCGCTGGGCCCGGGAACCCGGGGTAATGTCCCTGAGGACCCGGGTTCAAATCCCGCCAGGGCAGATGGTGGAATTTGGTGGAATTAAGAAGCTGGTGGTGACCATTGCCGATCGATTGATGTAAAAAAAAAAACCCATCACCGATGCCCTTTAGGGAGGGAAATCTGCCGTCCTTACCTGGTCTGGGCCTACACGTGACTCCAGACCCACCGCGATGTTGGTTGTCTCTTAAATGCTCCTCTGAACGAGGGTAATTAGGGGTGGGCAATAAATGCCGGGTCCAGCCAGCGACGCCCACATCCCGTCAATGAATTAAAAAAGGGGCCATGGAGAGCACATCTCTCGCTCTTGTCATTTTGAAGTTTTCAACAGCAGAGGAGGCTCTTCCAGGGTCCCAGGGCGACCTTGCGAGTTTATGATTTGGATGAAGAGCTGCCCTGGAAGGAGTGAGAATCTGTGCGGAGGGATTTGAAGATAGAGCCCTGGGAAGGAGCTGGGAGGCGACTCTGGGGACGCAGTGCAGGTTGGAGGTGGAGGTTGGGGGGGAAGGAACTTGCAAGGGCCGGTAGCGGCCAAGGGTTGTCCTCTCACAAAGAGAAATTGGGGATGTTGGCTTGCTTGATTCGAAGGAGAAGGTGGAGGGTGGGGGGGGCAGAATCTGAGGAGAGGGAGACCTCATACCAACGTGGGAACTGGGAGTGGGGGGGGCGTGACCCTGACCCCACCCCCCACCCCCACACAAGGAGTTGCCCAGCTGAGATGTGGGTGTTTACGCTTCCTGTGCCCAGCTCGCCCTACTGCCTCCATGACTCCCCCGCCCCGCGCAAGACCCTCATCCGGGCTTGGAGCACCGCACGCGACCCGAGTCTTGGAGAGAAGGGGAGAGGGCGGAGGTACTAGAAGGGGGGATCCCCTCAATCCAGCGCTCCCAGGAAGATGAAGGGGGAAACGCCCACGCAAAACCTTGTAAGAACGCTTCCATTCCCTCCTGAGCAGACATGAGCACCTGAGCATTGGACCGGCAGAGGTAGAGGAGAGACTGTGGCTGCTGTTTCCCCTCCTTTCCTATAGGGGGCCATGTGACCCTCCTCCCGCCACCCCCCCCCACTTCCATTCTACCCTCCAAAGTTCACCTCTGACCCGGTGCTCATGACCCTGGGCTGTGTGACTCCCTCCCTCCCTCCCTCCCCTTCCCGCTGACTCTCCTGGAAGTTTTGGTATGAATATTCCGTTTGTGGATGGGAATGAATGGGACCCGACTCTAGGCTGCTGCTCTCAGTGGTCCTATTGATGAGTGAACTGAATGATTGACGTCACTGGACATGTCAACGCGCCCCTTGACCTGAACCCTGAGCTTGGACTGAGTCAGTGCTTTAGTTAATGGGTTTGTGCAGCCGCGTAACCCCAGCACGTCGAATATAATTTCAGAAGCGTTGAATCTTTTTAAGGTTTCTTCCAGAAATTATTAGTATCAGAAATATATAACAGGAGGAAACATGAAGCTGTTGGGTAGTAAATGATAAAGAGACTGAACTGGACCAGCCATATAAATACTGTGGCTACAAGAGCAGGTCAGAGGCTGGGAATCCTGTGGAGAGTAACTCACCTCCTGACGCCCCCAAAGCCTGTCCACCATCTACAAGGTACAAGTCAGGAGTGTGACGGGATACTCCCCACTTGCCTGGATGAGTGCAGCTCCCACAACACTCAAGAAGCTCGACACCGTCCGGGACAAAGCAGCCCCCGCTTGATCGGCACCCCATCCACAAACATTCACTCCCTCCACCACCGACGCACAGTAGCAGCAGTGTGTGTACCATCTACAAGATGCACTGCAGCAACTCACCAAGGCTCCTTAGACAGCACCTTCCAAACCCACGACCGCTCCCATCTAGAAGGACAAGGGCAGCAGACACATGGGGAACACCACCACCTGGAAGTTCCCCTCCGAGCCCCACTCACCATCCCGACTTGGAAATATATCGGCCGTTCCTTCACTGTGGCTGGGTCAAAATCCTGGAACCCCCTCCCTAACAGCGCTGTGGGTGTACCTACACCACATGGGGACTGCAGCGGCTCAAGAAGGCAGCTCACCCACCCACCTTCTCAAGGGGGCAACTGGGGATCTATGATTAACAAGGGGGTGAGAGGTTATGGGGGGGTCGGCAGGAATGTGGGGTTGAGGTTACAATCAGATCAGCCATGATCTTGTTGAATGGCGGAGCAGAGCTCGAGGGTCCGAATGGCCTCCTCCTGTTCCTCATTGGTATGGTCGTACGATGGTGCAGGGCGAGTGGGGCAATGTAAGTCACGGAAGACGGGCCAAGGGAAGGAGAAACACAGCCACTCTGGAGTCTGCGAGGTTCAAGCGAATATAAACATTTGTTCAAGAAAGCCCAGGGGAATCTTCTAAGACACCCAAAGGAAAACTTCTCAATATCTTACAACTTGAAACACCCTTTTATATTTGTTATTCCCAAACATTACTGTGAGACGTCATTAACAGCCGCTAATCACTACGCTATCTGGCTAAACAGCCCCCAAAGACTAATTATTCACATACATAGGTGACCTGGTGAGTTCCTTTGACCTAGTCAGTGAACGAGACAGTGCATGACCTCCTCGTCCTGTCCAGATTGGATTTCTTTTACCCCCCTACACAGGCTGTGAGCAAGTGACTGTTGTTCACCTCCAGAGGGTCAAGCATCCCATCGTGCCTCCTGAGTCTATCTCCAAGAAACATGGACAGAGAAAATAGGGGCAGGAGTGGGCCATTCGGCCCCTCGAGCCTGCCCCGCCATTCGATATGGTCATGGCCAACTCTCTATCTCATCGCCGTGCTCCCGCGCTCTCTCCCCGTACCCCCCCGACACCTTCAGAGCCCAGAAGTTTCCTTCTTAAACACACTCGGTGACCCAGCCTCCGCAGCTCTCCGTGGTAGAGAATTTCCACAGGTTCACCACCCCTCTGGGTGAAGAAGTTTCTCCTCATCTCAGTCCTAAATGGTCTACCCCGGATCCTGAAACTGTGACCCCCTTGTTCTAGACCCCCCATCCCCAGCCCGAGGAAACATCATCCCTGCATCCAGTCTGTCCAGCCCTGTCAGAATGTTATGTTTCAATGAGATATCCCTCTCGTCCTTCTAAACTCCAGTGAATACAGGGCCTAGTTGGTCCAGTCTCTCCTCACACGACAATCCTGCCATCCCAGGAATCAGTCTGGTGAACCTTCGCTGCACCCCCTCTATAGCAAGTACATCCTTTCTTAGATAAGGAGACCAAAACTGCACGCAATGCTCCAGGTGTGGTCTCACCAAGGCCCTGTACAGCTGCAGTAAGACACCCTTGGCTCCTGTGCTCAAGTCGCATGTGTATTAATGTTATTAATGCATATATTGTATATATATTTTTTTTTAATACTGTTAGAATCATATCTCTCAAGAGTGACTTTTCCTTTTACGAAATGGAAGGATTTGGCACGGTCTGGGTGCCAGTCTGGGGATTTTTTTTTTTTAAGAAGGAGGTCATCAATTCACCTTGAACTGTCAGCAAACAAGCCTCCTCCAAAACAACAACAAAAAAAAATCACCCGACCTTTATGGTCCTGGAGGAAGATCTGGCTGTTCGCTTCGAGCTGCAATCGCTTCGACCGACGGGCGGAGAAACGAAAACTGAAAAACGCAAAGGTGACGGACACACGGACAAACGAAGCGGGAGCAGAAGTAGGCCATTCGGCCCCTCCAGCTGGCTCCGCCCTTCCTTTAAGACCGCAGGCTGATCTGTTTGCGTTGCTGGAAATCACACGGGAGAGAGAAGGAATAAAAAAATACTTAAGTTGCGAACCTGCTTGTTTTGAAGCTAGTCTTGGCTGAGGGAGGAAGACTGCCCTAACTAGCTCCCTCTCTCTCGCTCTCTCTCTCTCCCTCTCTCTCTCTATCTCTGCCTTGCCTGCAATTGTGTGCGATTATCAACCTGTAGCCAAATAACCCTCCCCCAGAGGGTAACTGGTCTGCACTTGGACTTTACAAAGCTGAGACCAGTTGGTGAGAACTCCCAGATGCCCACCAGGATCAGCTGTCCGCCTTCACACGAGGGAACTCCAGGTCGATAGCGTCGAGACCCTGTGCGAACGTTATCCTTTGCTTTATAATGCCGATCCTGCGAAGCCAATCTCTGCGGAGAGGCTCTGCCTGTTTGTCTTTCGTTTGCCTGCATGTGCAAGTCTTACTTAGTGTGTGCGCTGGGGGTGGAAATCCTTTAGGAAGAGATAGATAGTTATACTTCCTGATTACAGTCATGTAAACTAAAATGGCTACCTCTGACGCAAGCGAGTTTTTATTTTTGGGGGAACTGCCTGGGTTAAATTGCGATCCTTTAATGGTATTAAGCCGTCACTCGGTAGGTGAGGTTGCGGCGGACGAGTTACGGGCAGGAGTTGGAGCGAGGGCTGAGAAAGTAGAACTTCGAAGATTCCCGGCCGAACAGCTAACAATGGAAGCGAAAGGGCCAGAGGAGCGTTTAGAGTCAGGGGGAGACCGGTTCACATGGGCGCAGTTTCAGATGGGACAGGAGAAGGCGGATTTGGAATTTCGGGCAGAGGGAATGAGAGGAAAGTGGGGGGGAAAAGAGAGCGCATTTCAAAGGCAGCAAGTGGAAAGGCAAGGGAGCGAGATAAGGCAAGAGAAGGAGAATCGGGAAATGAGGACATCCAGAGAGAGCAGCCAGCAAGGGGAGGGGGGAAAGGGAGGAGGAACGGGAAAAGTATTGCCAGCTTAGCAATACCAATCTTAACTGTCCCACTTCACAGTTATACCAGAACAATAGAGGGGCTGGGGAGCATAGGAAAGTGTCCTGGGAAAGTGATGGAGAATGCTGGGTGGAGCTCAGTAGTAGGAACACTCGTGCCTGGCTGTGTTACGATAGTGGGGGGGGGTTCCTAGCCCGACCATGAGCCTACAGCCCTTCCGCTCTCAGTGACTCTGGTGTCGCCCTCCTTCATTACCGACACAGACTGCCTGACACTATGAAGAGCAGTGGCTATCGGCTGACATTTATCAATCTCAGTTTCGCGTCCGACAGGGTGAACGAAGTAACGCATCGAAGAAGAGAGAAACCCGGTGCCCTCCAACTGTGTCTGCAGAGGAACCGAATTGAAAGCAACCTCATTTTGAATTTGTAAGGTCAAATGTGCTTTGCCTGGCATCTGTTTAAAGTCTATGGGTTACTGTCGCCTTGGTGGAGATTTACCTGGGAGTGATTAATTTGGGGATTAGTTTAAAAGTTATTATGGTAGTAATTTGTAGATATGTGTATGTGTTTAATTTGTTGTTAAATTAATAAATGTTTAATCAAGTTTTATATAAAAAAAACCTCTTGAGGCTCAGTGGTCTTATTCCTGAATTCAGAGCTGCATCTCATACATACCAGTTGAAAATATAGGTTATGACAGTTGTTTAAAGTTTCCCCGCTGGGATTTTAAATAACTCAGCCTTTACCATCTGCTGTGTCATAACAGGCATACGGAAGTGTGGCTGAGTCACCTATTTGTGATTGAGTTGATCTGCTGACAAATTTCTAAGTGGAAACCTTGGGTTTATTTACAATGTAGCCAGCAGCAACTACACGCGTGCTTTCAACTCCATCTCTATCTCTACGCTGACTGTGGAGGTAGCCCATGTTGCTCACACTTTGGTTTACACAGATCATGTGATCTTACATCACAGGACTATTCTTAAAGGTACAGTCCAACATTTGACAAAACTATAATTACTTCAGGGAGCCAATCGAGCGGGGCTGCTTTGACCTGGACGGTGTCGAGCTTCTTGAGTGTTGTTGGAGCTGCACTCATCTAGGCAAGTGGGGAGTATTCCATCACACTCCTGACTTGTACCTTGTAGATGGTGGACAGACTTTGGGGAGTCAGGAGGTGAGTTAATTGTCAGAATTCCTAGCCTCTTGTAGCCAGAGTATTTATATGGCTAATCCAGTTCAGTTTCTGGTCAATGGTAACCCCTAGGATGTTGATAGAGGGGGGGATTCAGCAATGGTAATGCCATTGAATGTCAAGGAGAGATGGTTAGATTCTCTCTTGCTGGAGGTGGTCATTGCCTAGCACTTGTGTGGCACAAATGTTACTTGCCACTTGTCAGCCCAAGACTGAATGTTATCTAGGCCTTACTTCATATTGGCACAAACGGTTTCAGTATCTGAGGAGTTGTGGATGGAAGTGAACACTGTACAGTCTCATCAGCAAACATCCCCACTTCTGACCTTATGATGGAGGGAAGGTCATTGATGAAGCAGCTGAAGATGGTTGGGCCGAGGGCACTACCCTGAGGAACTCCTGCAGTGATGTCCTGGAGCTGAGATGACTGACCTCCAACAACCACAACCATCTTCCTTTGCGCTAGGTATGACCCCAGCCAATGGAGAGATCTCCCCAATTCCCACTGACTCCAGTTTTGCCAGGGCTCCTTGATGCCACACTCGGTCAAATGCTGCCTCGATGTCAAGGGCAGTCACTCTCACCTCACCTCGGGAGTTCAGATCTTTTGTCCATGTTTGAACCAAGGCTGTAATGAGGTCAGGAGCTGAGTGGCCCTGGCGGAACCCAAACTGGGCGTCAGTGAGCAGGTTATTGCTAAGCAAGTGCCGCTTGATAGCACTGTTTATGACCCCTTCCATTACTTTACTGATGGAGATTAGACTGACAGGGCTGTAATTGGCCAGATTGGATTTCCCCTGCTCCTTGTCAACAGGGCATACCTGGGTAGTCCTTCATATTGTTGGGTAAGGTGCCAGTGTTGTAACTCTTGTAGAGTTAAAACAATTAACTAAATTAACAAAAACAAGGGATAAATCAGGCACAGCCCCTAAGTCAGGTCAGCTGTGAAACCAAGGACAAAGTTTAGAGGAAACTTACAAACATTAAACCAAAATGTGATTAAAGGGGTCAACAAACCACCCCAGTCCCCGCGTGCCAGTGTTGTAGATGTACTGGAACAGCTTGGCTAGGGACGCGGCAAGTTCTGGGGCTCAAGTCTTTAGCGTTATGGTCAGGATATTGTTAGAGCCCATAAGCGATTGCACTATCCAGTGCCTTCAGCCGTTTCTCACTATCATGTGGCATCAATCAAATTGGCTGAAGGCAGGGCAGCCTTAAAGCTCAGGGCCTCTGGAGGACGCCCAGATGGGTAATGCGATCGGCACGTCAGGCTGAAGGCGGTCGCCAGTACTTGCTCCTGACTACGTACGCCAAGCTTTACTTTACATTTAGCGTCCGAACTTAATTCAAAACCACAAACCGACGCAGCATCTCAAGCGTTGCTGAGAAATGAGGCACTTTGAAGCTATTCGTCTCGCGCTCATCAGGAGACTCACCAGGGATGCCAATGTAAGAGAGAAAACAACAATTTACACCGCATGTGAAGAGAGTGCTGATTGGTTGGCTGGTGGTTTTGTCATCTCACCACTTGCCAATCAGCACTGTCTTCCCACAGAGTATAAATCGGACATGGTAATTAATAGACATGGAAACCAAGTTAGAGTCAATTGTTTAATTGGGCATGATAACTAAAACACAGGGTTTACTGAAGGCACCAGGTTGGATGGAAAGTCAATACTTGGAAAGGTTGCAATAAATTACAGGAGGTCACTTCTAAGCTCACACGATAAGCACATGATTGGCAAATGAAGTTTAACACAGATATATGTAAGCCAGTGCATTTTTTTGATGAACGTCAACTCTTACGTGGTGGCACAGGGGTTAATATTATCTGAGTTAGTAATCCAGAGTCCCAGGATCAATCCTCCAGGGAATGAGGTTCGAATCTCGCCACGGCCGATGGTGAAGCTCGGGTCCAATAAAAATCTGGAATTAAAGCTGGAATTTTGGGCGGATCGGGCAGGCGCAAGCCCAAACCCCTCGAGTGTGATGACATCGGGCGAGCGCCCCAACGCCGTCGTGCGCTCAGATGATATTTCGGCCCAGGGGGCACGCGCTAAACACGGCAGCGCGCCCTCCGACGATTGGGACGACTGTTAAGCCCATTAACGGCGTGATTAACTGTGGTTTTCACCCGGTGCGGAGGCGGGGGGTGGGGGTCGGGAAGGAGGAGGGCCTCCTCGTGAACCTGCTCCTGGGCCTGGCCAGGTTGGCCATTAACAGGCCCAGGCAGCGGGCGATCGAGGCGGGAGTCCCGCCCGATTGTTTGTCCCTCTTCTGCGGCCGGGTGTCCCTGGAGAGGGAGCACGCGGTGTCTACCGGCACCATCGAGGCCTTCCGCGCCCGGTGGACTGTGGGGGGGGTTTTGTCGACCCCTCTAATCACATTTTGGTTTGATGTTTGTAAGGTTCCTTCAAAGTTTTTCCTTGGTTTTACAGCCGACCTGACTTAGGGGCTGTGCTTGATTTACCCCTTATTTTGTTTATTTAGTTAATTGTTTTAACTCTGTAAGAGACGACCTGACAGGGGGAAGAGGGAGAGAGAGAGAGAATCAGCCAGGCAGCCTTTTGCATTTTTCAGGAAACCTCATCCAAGTCTTCAGCTCCCCCGAGGCAGCTCCTACGAGGGAGCTTTCATCCCGCTCTCCGCCGCTCCCAACGCTGACTTCAGCACTCACCCTCCTCCCACACCTCAACCCAGGCAGGCGCCGGTCACACCAGCACGCCCTTCATTGGCCGGCCCCCGGTGTGTGTGAAACCGTGGGCCGGGATTCTAGATCGCCGGGCAGCGGGGTCCGTTCCCTTGGCCGCTCCCGATCGCGCCGCAACCCCACCCCCACCTCCCGGCCTAACATTCCTGCCCTCAAGAGCCCGACGTTGGCGACGAAGCCCCGATCTGGTGCACTGATCCCCCTTCAGGGGAGGGGAAACCTGCCGTCCTTTAACCCTGGTCTGGGCCTACACGTGACTCCAGACCCACGGCGATGGCCTCTGGAACAAGGGTCAAGCCGACGACGCCCACGCTCCCATGAACGAATTTTTTTAAAAAGAAGGCGCTTGTTTAGGGGCGGTAGGTGAAGAAAGCGATCTTGGAGTATGGGTCACTGTGCGTTGCACCACTGGACAGCCAGGCCCTCGTGAAAGCTAGCGAATCGGAAGCCTTTATTTGTGTGGCAAAGTGGAGTGCTACGTACCTTTAAGAGAACGTGGTTGATTGACCGCAGGGCTGCGTTGACCAATCGCTCTGGAGTTGGCCGCGCGCTCGCCGGTAATTAAAAGCCCAGCAACAATCTAATTGAATCCAAATTTACCCCCGCCCATCCGACCCTCTCGGTCAGCGGGCAGGCAAAAAGGCCAAGCGGCCTTGACGCGTTTTTAAGGGAACGAGCGGGATGAGGTTCCCTAAAGCGAATAAACATGAAATAGAAGCTTCGTTTCGGGATTAAAAACACACCCCAGCTCACGTGACAGAGTCACGCGTGAGGGGACACGTTCCACCCCCCCCCACCCCCCCACCCCCACCCCCACCGCGGTAGCTCCGGGAGCTCAGGGGGATTGAAAGCGCTCTTTCTCGCGCACGCTCGAACTGTGCGCCGGGCCCCGGCCCTCCCTCCTAAGATCCTGAGTTGGCCCGCCGCGGGTGAAATGGCGGCGCGGGGCCTATCGCGGGCGGCTGTAGGATTCCCGGCCCCCCTCCACCCCCCACCCCCCCACCCCGCCCAAGGGCAAGATCCTGCCCACGGCGTTATAGCGCTTCGTTCTCAGCTCCCATAAACCACCAGCGTTCGGTTTAATCGGCCTCTCTCTTCCCCGTGCGGTTTCAAGCACCAACTCGACGCGTTGATGTCGAGCGTTCAGCTAGCGTCCGCCAGGCCAAAAGCGAACCCGATAACCTGAAACGTAGCAATTTCGGGAGAGTTGAAACTAGGGAAGCTATGCCGACCCTATGCTGAGCCCGAGTGGGATGACCTTTCGGAGCCTGGGCGTCCAATTCTGGTCACCCAAGCATAAACATGGGGAGGGGGTAGAGGCACTGGAAGGAGCGCGGTGAAGATTCACAAAGGCAGCGTCAGGGATGCCCGTGTGTTCACATGAGGGGAGGAGGGACCGCGTGGGTCTCTTTGCCCTGGAGAGAGAAAAGGATTGAAGGCTGGGATGAGTCTAACAGGGGTCTTGGATCAATGGGGAAAGGATTGAATCGATTGGGTGCGGGTCAAATGTCTACACTTGAGGGTGGGGTTTGGGGGGGTGGGGGGAAAAGCACAAACAGGGGCCATCGATATAAGATAGAGACCTCGGGAGATCCGACAGGGAATTCAGAAGACGCCTCTCCGCCAAGATACGGGAAAAACTGCCGACGCTGGGAGCGGTTGAAGCGATTAGTATACACACAAGGGGAAGCTTCAAAATCATCGGAGGGAGAATGAAACCGAGGATTAACGTGAAGAGTTTGGATGCTGCGGGGGAAAGGCTCGAGTGGAGCGCAAGCGATGGCACTGGCCAGTCACTACAGCTGAGTGGCCTGTCGACGCCCCATAATCGTATGTGATCCTACGCATGGCCGCAATGAATTGTTGACTTGGACTTGAGGATAGATACATAGGAGCGTGAAACGACAGGTCATTGCCAAACTGAACTTAATACGCCCGATACAATACTACTCCGTTGTTATATCGGTTTTGATAACAGTTACACAGGTTATCATGTAGAGCAATTACTGTGTTGTTATATTGGGCTTGAAGACCATGTAGTCATTTGGCAGTACAGGGCTGGAGTATTGCTGAGAAAGGGGACATGTTGAAGTGTGTCACCGTACAAGACGACAATTAAACACAGCCATGCGGCACCGAGCAGTCATTTGCAATATAACGGTCACTTGTACCTTATTCCCGTGAGCCTTGTGTTCATGTGCAATTTGACAATTATAACTGTCCCTTTTGCGATTGTCAAACCCAAATAACACTGACCTGTAACATCACACACAAGTGCGTTCTTAACTATGTCCCACTTAACAATTAACAGCAAATGATTTACTCTTCACGTTGGTTATTGGGCTGGTGTTGACGGTTAACTGCAACCTGATGCACTGAGTTTTAGTTGTAAGCCAAATACACCAACTACCTGGAGATTTATACACTGTGCATTAGGGACCGTGTCCAATTCCAATGTCATCAGTAACTCTATTAACGGCTGCATTGATTGAGAGCATCAATTAAACAGTTAAGATTCAATATATTGGCAGGCAAATTTTCTTCAAACCAACTATAACAATTAACGATAATATTCTAACCTGTATATTAATTATCAACTACAACACAACAATTAACAATAATATTCTAACCTGTATATTAATTATCAACTACAATACAACAATTAACAATAATATTCTAACCTGTATATTAATTATCAACTCCAATATGAAAATTAACAATAATATTCTAACCTGTATATTAATTATCAACCACTATACAACAATTAACAATAATATTCTAACCTGTATATTAATTATCAACTACAACACAACAATTAACAATAATATTCTAACCTGTATATTAATTATCAACTCCAATATAACAATTAACTATAATATTATAACCTGTATATTAATTATCAACTACAATACAACAATTAACAATAATATTCTAACCTGTATATTAATTATCAACTACAATACAACAATTAACAATAATATTCTAATCTGTATATTAATTATCAACTACAATACAACAATTAACAATAATATTCTAACCTGTATATTAATTATCAACATCAATACAACAATTAACAATAATATTCTAACCTGTATATTAATTATCAACTACAATACAACAATTAACAATAATATTCTAACCTGTATATTAATTATCAACTCCAAAATGACAATTAACAATAATATTCTAACCTGTATATTAATTATCAACCCCAATACAACAATTAACAATAATATTCTAACCTGTATATTAATTATCAACTACAATACAACAATTAACAATAATATTCTAACCTGTATATTAATTATCAACTCCAAAATGACAATTAACAATAATATTCTAACCTGTATATTAATTATCAACCCCAATACAACAATTAACAATAGTATTCTAACCTGTATATTAATTATCAACTACAATACAACAATTAACAATAATATTCTAACCTGTATATTAATTATCAACTCCAATATGACAATTAACAATAATATTCTAACCTGTATATTAATTATCAACTACAATACAACAATTAACAATAATATTCTAACCTGTATATTAATTATCAACTACAATACAACAATTAACAATAATATTCTAACCTGTATATTAATTATCAACTACAATACAACAATTAACAATAATATTCTAACCTGTATATTAATTATCAACTCCAATATGACAATTAACAATAATATTCTAACCTGTATATTAATTATCAACTACAATACAACAATTAACAATAATATTCTAACCTGTATATTAATTATCAACTACAATACAACAATTAACAATAATATTCTAACCTGTATATTAATTATCAACTCCAATATGACAATTAACAATAATATTCTAACCTGTATATTAATTATCAACTACAATACAACAACCAACAATAATATTCTAACCTGTATATTAATTATCAACTACAATTCAACAATTAACAACAATATTCTAACCTGTATATTAATTATCAACTACAATTCAACAATTAACAATAATATTCTAACCTGTATATTAATTATCAACTACAATTCAACAATTAACAATAATATTCTAACCTGTATATTAATTATTAACTACAATACAACAACCAACAATAATATTCTAACCTGTATATTAATTATCAACTACAATTCAACAATTAACAATAATATTCTAACCTGTATATTAATTATCAACTACAATACAACAATTAACAATAATATTCTAACCTGCATATTAATTATCAACTACAATACAACAATTAACAATAATATTCTAACCTGTATATTAATTATCAACCCCAATACAACAATTAACAATAATATTCTAACCTGTATATTAATTATCAACTACAATACAACAATTAACAATAATATTCTAACCTGTATATTAATTATCAACTCCAAAATGACAATTAACAATAATATTCTAACCTGTATATTAATTATCAACCCCAATACAACAATTAACAATAATATTCTAACCTGTATATTAATTATCAACTCCAATATGACAATTAACAATAATATTCTAACCTGTATATTAATTATCAACTACAATACAACAATTAACAATAATATTCTAACCTGTATATTAATTATCAACTACAATACAACAATTAACAATAATATTCTAACCTGTATATTAATTATCAACTACAATACAACAATTAACAATAATATTCTAACCCGTATATTTATTAACTCCAATATAACAATTAACTGCTGCTATTTTTTTTTATGCTGCTTATCAGGTCCAATTGAACAATTAACTTTAACTTTATACCCATATGCTTTATTAACTGTGTCAACATTAGCAATTTACTGTGACTTTACTACCTGCATCGGGTCATTAAGGCCGATTTAACAATGAACCGTAACTACGTAAAATAGGGTCTAGTTATCAAACATTATGTACCAATTGCCAGCTACTTTAAACATTGGCGGATATTGGGCATGGCTAATTGAACAGATTGCCGTGCTTTTATTGCTGTGTGCATTGGCCACTGTGCCCAACTTAACAGTAAAATTCAGCTTCATTCGCAAGTTTAATCGCTGCCAATGACAAGGTGACAAATAACCAGCTTTGTTCGTCTGGCACTGGGCATCAACTCCAATTGAAGAATAAATCTCAATATAAGATTGTCAGTCGGGCTCTTGGTGTTACGCATTTGCGCGCGTGTGCTGGAAGCTACATATATTGGTACACGGGGCCCTGCTCTTTTGCGGACAGAAAGTACACGCACACACATTGCGCCTGTTTCGCCCTAAAAGAAAATAAGCGACAGCCATTCGCTGGCTCATTCCTCGGGGGCAACGCCTTGACCAATCAGGGGGCAAGCTGCCTGGTTTTAAAGTTCAAACAATGCTTTGCCAGTTAACTGTCAGTCGCCGTCACTGGCGTGCGCTCCCCCCACGGTGACGCCACTTGCCAGCCGATCAGGGCTCTCTTCACATGCGGTACGAATTGTTGTTTTCCCCCGCTTATTCTTGTGCAGCGTCCTGACATGTCTGTCTTCCTCAGCAACACTCCTCAAGCTACCTGCTACCATCTGTTTCGAGAATCCCTGACCACCCCCCCCACCCCCCCACTTAAAGCCAGGGTTACAGCAAAGAACGGAAAGAAGTCAATAAAAAATAGAAACCCCTCGACAGGGTTTGAAACCACTGGTGTTTATTCAGTGAGCAGGTTTGGTCAAGGACCTGGAAGAGATGATTGGTTCACTCTGCGCATCTCATTATACCCCAGGGTAAGACACTGATACCAGGTCCCCTTCTCAGATGGACCTTACAGACCCCACTAGGGCAATTATGGCAGGAGGGAGCAGGGGGCTGGCCCACCTTTCCTCGTGGCCCAATATGTATCGCTCAAATTCTTCCTCCGCTTTTGGGTTTATTTTCCACCCCCCACCACCGCCGCAGTGTCACAGGGGGGTCGCCACAATGCTGGGTGGTCACCCATCTCCCTTTCCCCATTTGTCGTATTCCGGTTCAGTGGGCATTTTTTAAAAATACGCATCCGGGCGCCTTTGGCGCTGCTGAACCTCCCCAGTTATCCCGGACTGGGATACACCAGCAGCTGGGAATCTCCTCGACTGAAAATCCCGGAGCGGGACTCCGGGACTCGAGACCCCCCCACCACCATGGTCAACCGGGCTCAGAGGTAGAGTGTGACTGTCTGGGCCAAAAGACCAATTCATCCCTCCAACAGACAGAGAGAGAGAGAGACAGAGAGAGAGAGAGACAGAGAGAGAGAGAGAGACAGAGACAGAGAGAGAGAGACAGAGAGAGAGACAGAGAGACAGAGAGACAGATAGAGAGAGAGAGACAGAGACAGAGAGAGAGAGAGACAGAGAGAGAGACAGAGAGAGAGACAGAGAGAGAGAGAGAGACAAAGACAGAGAGAGAGACAGAGAGAGAGAGAGAGACAGAAAGAGAGAGAGAGAGAGAGACAGAGAGAGAGAGGGAGAGACAGAGAGAGACAGAGAGAGAGGGAGAGACAGAGAGAGAGAGGCAGAGAGAGAGACAGAGAGAGAGGGACAGAGAGAGAGAGAGACAGAGACAGAGAGAGAGAGAGACAGACAGAGAGAGACAGAGAGAGAGAAACATTGTTCTGATCGCCGATTGTATTGTCATTTTCTGCATGTGGCTGTTGTGTTTCAGTGTTGGATAATTCCACCCCCTCCTCCCTCTTGTACGTTAAACAGATTCAAAGAAATATATACTGGATAACTCTCGTTTTTTTTTTTTAATTCTTTCTTGGGAGGCAAGGCCAGCATTTGTTGCCCATCCCCTAATGTTTGACCCTTTCAGAGGGCAGTTATGGCCAGCCACACGATTGGGGGCTGTTACGGCCAGGATGGGAGGAGCGCGCGAATGCTCGCGACCCCACTGCTCCCACAGGCCGTACCGTTAATTTGAGCGGTTTAATTTTCTCACCGAAATGGCCAATTGTGCACCTCGAACCTCCAGCACCCAGGAGAAAAGGGACTCGGACCAGGCTTGTTTCAAACACTCGGAGTGATTCATTTATTTCAAAACAAGGCTTCTTTAACAAGTTTCAAGTACTGGTCAACACACAATTGTAGTCAGGACGTATAACTATCTATCCCTTCCCCCAGTGCACGCACACACACACACACACAGACGTACACACACACACACAGACATACACACACACACACAGACATACACACACAGACGTACACATACACACACACACACAGACGCACACACACACACACACACAGACGCACACACACACACACAGACGTACACACACACACACAATGTACACACACACACACAATGTACACACACACACAGACGTACACACACACACAGTCGTACACACACACACACACAGACGAACACACACACACACACACACAGACGTACACACACACAGACGTACACACACACACACACACATAGACGTACACACGCACACACACACACACACACACACACACACACACACAGACAGACGTACACACACACACAGACGTACACACACACACACACACACAGACGTACACACACACACAGACATACACACACACACACACAGACGTACACACACACACACACACACAGACGTACACACACACACACAGACGTACACACACACACACACACACAGACGTACACATGCACACACACACAGACGTACACACACACGCACACAGACGTACACACACACACACACAGACGTACACACACACACACACAGACACAGACGTACACACACACACACACAGACACAGACGTACACACACACACACACACAGACGTACACACACACACACACAGACGTACACACACACACACAGACGTACACACACACACACAGACGTACACACACACACACAGACGTACACACACACACACACAGACGTACACAGATGTACACACACACACACAGACGTACACACACACACACACACACACAGACGTACACACACACACAGATGTACACACACACACACACACAGACGTACACACACACACACAGACGTACACACACACACACAGACGTACACACACACACACAAACGTACACACACACACACACACACACACAGACAAACAAAGGAGAAACAGGTGGAGTCTCTCTCTGCAGAGCTGGGCTTTGGAGGATGGGCGTTATAAAAAAATAAAGGATAAAATCCACAGGATCTCGACGCTGTCGACCTGGAGTTCCCTTGCGCGCAGACGTGCCGCCGGTCCCGGTAGATGCCTGGACGTCCTCGCCAACTGGTCTCAGCTCTGCAGGACCAAATGCAGACCAGTTACACTCAGGTGAGGGTCCCTCGGCTGCCGGTGGATAGCCACACGCAATGTTCGGGAAGGTAGAGAGAGAGAGAGAGAGGGAGCCAGTTAGGGTAGACTTCCTTTCTCGACTGCCCTCAAAACAAGCAGGTTCGCAACCGAAGATGTTTTATTCTTTCCCCCTCTCCCATGCCATTGCCTCTTTGTCTCCCAGCTTTTCATGAATTAAAGGGGCGTTGCAGTTCAAAACAAACAAACAAACAAAACAAACTCCTTCTCAAGTGCCCATAAAAGGGTCAGGAGATTTCTTGGAAGATGCCTGATCGTTGACAAGTCCAAGGTGAACTTAGGACCTTTGAATAATCTGGTTAGCGTCCAGATGACCAGATCATGCCAAGTCCTTCCATTTTGCGAAAAGGAACTTCGGTCTCGAGATCCACGGTTCGGGCAGGGCCCCCGAGCCTGAGGTAGGCCGGACCCGGCTAAGGGACGGCAGATTTCGGGGCAGTCGTGATGGGCAGATGGGCTTTCGACAACAATCAATCAGCGCCTGAGTCCCGGTTCGTCAACTGCCTCTTCAAAGAGTCGTCTGGACTCGAGACGTTGACCCTGTCATTCTCCCCACAGTCGCTGTCAGGCCTGCTGAGGTTTTCCAGCAATTTTTGCGTTTGTTTCAGATTTCCAGCGTCCGCAGTCTTTTACCCTCTCCCTCAGAACATTCACCTGGGCCTTGGGGGGTGGGGGGGGAAACACTAGACCCAGTGACATTAGCGCTAAGCCCACCATCACCCCCACCCCCGCAAACCCCTTGAATCGATTGCTAACCCAATTGCAATCTTAATCGCCCCAACCCATGAAACATTAATCTTAAGCGCCTGACCGAATCGGGCAGTAAGTTAACCGCCTTGCCCGATCCTACATCGCGCCTTCCTCCCTTCCTTCCCCCTCACACAGAGAATGCTTCCTCCTTTGGGATGCCTGGCTGGAACATCAGGTATCAGCGGTGGCTTTGGACTGGCGGAAGGTGATTCCACCCCCTTGGCGGGCCCGCCAACCGTGAGGGCGCCGCTCCTGGTCGCCGTGGCACGGCTGGGCGCCTGCGTTGGCGTTGGCAGAACAGGACGCAGCCCAGGGAGGCTTTTGAGATTGCCGCTGAAGTGCTCCTTTTGGGCTCCTAGTGGGAGAGGGACCCCCCCGGCAGAGCTCAGAGTGAAGCTCTCCTTTGTTGAGCAGCCTTGAGCAAGGGGGTTTGGGGGGGTGGGTGGGTGGAGGGGAAAGGGTTGGGTGGGGGGCGTTCTGACACCATGTCCCATCCATCGCAGCTGATGCGGGGCTATCATGGCCTCTGTTGTTGACCTATCGGTGTCTTTGAGGACCAGGAGCGTTTGGGTGTGCACTTGCGATGCCGTGGCTATGGGCCTAGTGCTGGAAAGTGGGATTGGGAGAGTCGGGTACTTAAGGGGACATGTCCGAATTCTTTTTCTCTTCATTTCAAATCTTCATAATCAAACCTGATCTCCCTGAGGCGGCTCTGTGCCTCGGGGGCTGGTGGGGGGGGGGATTTCTGCGCCCTCTCGCTCGTGTGCGTGAAAAAGCGCAGGTCCCGAGTCTCCCTCCTCCACCCCACCCACCCACCCGCCCGCCCGCCCGCCCTGCACAGGTAGCGCTCAACGCTTTCAGGTGCCCGTCACGCAGGGTGGGCCTTAATCGGCCCGACTCACGCAAAATGGCGGCCGATCGCGGACGGCGATCAACTGCACGCCCGTCCAGCCCTTCCGACGGGGAGAAAATTCACCCCCCCCACGTCTCGAGTTCAGGTCAGGTCGCACAATTCTACAAAACTGCAGCGCGTAACTTAAGAGCGACATGTTGGTCTTGGTGATGTCCCTCTTCAGTCATGGCAACATCTTTTGGGGTAGAGGCCTATCAAGATATGTGAAGCGATGGACACTTCACCATGAACACCAATTGATCATATTAGATGGTCAAGGAAGGATGCAAAATGCGTTGGAAGCAGTTCAGGGAAGGTTTACCAGACTAATCCCAGGAATGGGCGGGTTGTCTTATGAGGGAAGGTTGGACAGGTTAGGCTTGTATCCGCTGGAGTTTAGAAGAGTGAGAGGGCGACTTGATTGAAACCTTTAAGATCCTGAGGGGTCTTGACAGGGTGGATGTGGAGAGGATGTTTCCCCTTGTGGGAGAATCTAGAACGAGGGGGGTCACTGTTTAATAATAAGGGGGTCGCCCATTTAGGACAGAGATGAGGAGAAACGTTTTCTCTCAGAGGGGGTGGGGCGAATCTTTGGAACTCTCTTCCTCAACAGGAGCTGGGAGCAGAGACTGGGAATATTTTTAAGGCCGAGGGAGATAGATTCTTGATTAACAAGGGGGGTGAAAGGTTATCGGGGTTCGGCGGGAATGTGGGGTTGAGGTTACAATCAGATCAGCCACGATCTTATTGAATGGGGGAGCAGAGCTCGAGGGGCCGAGTGGCCTACTTCCTGCTCCTAATTCGTATGTTGGTATTTGATCCTTGCCTGGATGAGTGCAGCTCCAACATCATTCAAGAAGATCAGGACAAAGCTTGATCGGCACCCCATCCACAAACATTCACTCCCTCCACCACCGACGCACAGTAGCAGCAGTGTGTGTGTACCATCTACAAGATGCACTGCAGCAACTCACCAAGGCTCCTTAGACAGCACCTTCCAAACCCACGACCACTACCATCTAGAAGGACAAGGGCAGCAGACACATGGGTCACACCACCACCTGGAAGTTCCCCTCCAAGCCACTCACCATCCCGACTTGGAAATATATCGGCCGTTCCTTCACTGTCGCTGGGTCAAAATCCTGGAACTCCCTCCCTAACAGCGCTGTGGGTGTACCTACACCACATGGGGACTGCAGCAGCTCAAGAAAGCAGCTCACCCCCACCACCTTCTCAAGGGGCAATTAGGGATGGGGCAATAAATGCTGGGCCCAACCATCGAAGCCCACATCCCGCGAATGAATAAAAACAAAAAGACGGGAGGCATTGGTGAGCTTAATGGGGCGTCCGTGTGGGTGCGGAGCTCCCAGTGTCCGGGACAGTGAGTCAGGGTCCGGGGTGTCCGTGCGAGTGCGGAGCTCCCAGTGTCCGGGACAGTGAGTCAGGGTCCGGGGTGTCCGTGCGAGTGCGGAGCTCCCAGTGTCGGGACAGTGAGTCAGGGTCCGGGGTGTCCGTGCGAGTGCGGAGCTCCCAGTGTCCGGGACAGTGAGTCAGGGTCCGGGGTGTCCGTGTGGGTGCGGAGCTCCCAGTGTCCGGGTCAGTGAGTCAGGGTCCGGGGTGTCCGTGTGGGTGCGGAGCTCCCAGTGTCCGGGACAGTGAGTCAGGGTCCGGGGTGTCCGTGTGGGTGCGGAGCTCCCAGTGTCCGGGACAGTGAGTCAGGGTCCGGGGTGTCCGTGTGGGTGCGGAGCTCCCAGTGTCCGGACAGTGAGTCTGGGACCCTCGGCGGGATCGAACCCAGTGTTGGACAGGGCGGTGTCCTGCTTCCTGCGTTACTCCTGACCCTGCCCATCCCAAAGGCCCAAACCCTCGGAGCGTTGGCTGCAGGAGATTCTTCATGAAGATCGCCATGTCCAGAGGGTCACGCCCCCTTCCGCCTTCTTTAGGTGTCGGGGGAGGGGATGCGGGTCCCTGCTCCTGCCTCCCCCACCACCCCAATCCCAACCATCCCTCGCACCAACCCCACCCCCCCCCCCACCCTCCCTGCCCCGGGACCCCCTTGGACTTCGTCTCCGGCCTCTTCCTGTGCTTCCTCTCCCGCCCACCGCAGCAGCGCCGTCGCCTGCAGGTGGAGGGGGCGCTAGAGAGCTGCCGACCAATCAGATTGGCCGGCAGCTCTCTGAGGCGGGGCTTCCTCCCGGGTAAGGGGAGGGGCGCGCGGACCCCGCAGCCAATCGGCCGCGGGGCAGTCGGAGGCGGGGCCGGGGCCGCTCTTAAAGGGGAAGGCCTCGCACGGGGAGCGTAGAAAAATCCTTGTCCACCGCGAGGCCCCGGGTCAGGCCCGGAGTTTGGGGGAAGAGAGAGGGATTGGGAAAAGAAGAGAGAGGGAAGGGAGAGGGGAGAGGGAAGGGGAGAGAAATGGTAGACAGAGGAGGTTGGGGGTGGGGGGGGCGGTGGGAAATGGGCCAACTGGAGGGTGTAGGACGAAGTGGGGGGGGAGAGAGGGAACGGGGACCATGTGTTGGCAAGAGTGGGACGGCGGTGGGCACGAGGGGGAGGGGAGGTGGGAGGAGGCAAAACGACTTTGGGAGAGAAGACGGAAGAGGGGAGAGAGAGAGAGCGAGAGAGAGGGAGAGAACGAGAGAGAGAGGAGGACAGATGAAGAGCGGCAAGTGGAGGGAGGTAAGGAAAGCATGTGGGGGAGGGTAGTGAGTGGGGGGGGAAGGGAACAGAAACGAGAGGGAAATGGAGGGGTGAGAGAGGGACGGAGGAGAAGGGAAAGGGAGGTTTGCAGAGAGAGAGAATGAGAGAACTATTTGCCAGGCTTAGAGAAGTGTAGCTCCGAGGAGAGGTTGGATAGGTTGGGGTTATTCTCCTTAGCACGAAGGAGGCTGAGAGGGGACTTGACTGAGGTGGACAAAACGATGAGGGGAATCGATAGAGCGGGCAGGGTACAATGGTTTCCCTTGGTGGAGAATTCTAGGACCAGGGGACATAGATTCAAGATAGGTGGCAGAAGGTGTAGGGGGGACATGAGGAAGAACTTTCTTACCCAGAGGGTAGCGGGTGTTTGGAATTCGCTGCCCAAGTTGGTGGTAGAGGCAGAAACTCTAAACTCTTTTGAAAAGCACCTGGATCTTGCACCTTTAAGCGCTGTAAACTGTGGGGCTGTTGGCCGGGTGCAGGGAGGGTGGGATTAGAAAGGGCGCCTGGGTGTCCTCGGGCTGGCAGGGACAAGATGGGCCGAATGGCCTCCTTCTGTGGTTCTATCTGCCTGGGGTGACCCCCCTGAGTTAAATCAGTAGAATTGAGACTGTTTGCTGACCTCTCAAGGATCTCCAGCCCCAGAGTGGAACCGTCTCCGATCGGGAAAAGAAAGCGAGTTGCTTTGGGCCACCTCAAGACTTCAGCTTCAAGCCCAACGCCTGCCCCCCCCACCCCACCCTCCCACCGATATTCCCGCCCATCCCGAATTCTTCGCGCCCTCCCCTGCGCACGAGCTCCCCGTCTTTTCACGCCCCCACACCCCTCCCCCCCATCTCACCCCGCGCCCTCTCACCCCGGCCGACCGCCAACCCCGGCTGTTCCCCGCGCCGCTCAGTCGTCCTGACGCGGCACTTCCTCTGGGGGGTGCTTCACCGCGCCGCCCCGCTGGGCCGCCCGGCGGCAGTGCAGGTAGACGTTCACGGGGTGGGCATAGGCCAGGGCCACCAGGGCGATGAACGCGACATTCAACTGCAGCGGGGAGGTCAAAGAGGAAGGAAGAAAAAGGGCGGCGAGAGTTAGCGAGAGTTAGAACCACGAAACAAGCACAGCGCAAAAGAGGCCATTCGGCCCATCGCGCCGCTTCCTGCCTCTCTCTGGAAGGACAATCCACTTGGTGCCATTGTCCCGCTCTTTCCCCCCCCGCGTGTCTCCCTCGAGGGAGATGGGAAGATGTCTTTAATGACATTGCTTCATGGGATGTGGGCCAGGCCACAGCATTTATTGCCCATCCCTAATTGCCCTTGTTCAGTAGGGGGCATTTTAAGAGTCAACCACCTTGATGTGGGGTCTGGAGTCACATGTAGGCCCAGATTGGGTAAGGGGCGGCAGATTTCCCTCCCCTTAAAGGGAGGGCATTAGTGAGCCAGATGGGGCTTTACAACAATCGACAATGGTTCCGTGGTCATCGTCGGACATTTAATTCCAGATGTTTATCGAATTCAAATTCCCCCGTCGGCCGTGGTGGGATTGGAACCCCTGGTCCCCAGGGCATTACCGTGAGTCTCTGGAATACCCCGATAGTCACTGGGCTAGGGGCCCAGGGTAGTGCTCTGGGGACCCGAGTTCCAACCTCCACCGTGGCCGATGGTGAAACTTGAATTTGGTACAAAAAAGTCTGGGATTAAACGCCTGTTGATGACCACAAAACGATTGTGGTTTAGTTAAAAACTCCACCCGGCTCACCCACGTCCCTTTAGGGAGAGGAATCTGCCACCCCTTACCCGATCCCAGCCTACACGTGACTCCAGACCCACGGCAAGGTGGTTCACTCTTAAATGCCCCTCTCCAACCGCCCAGATAGCCACTCGGTTCCCAGGGCAACGAGGGGTGGGCAATAAATGCTGGTCCAGCTAGTGATGTCCACCCCATCACCATCCCCATCCACAATCCCATCCCCATCCCCGACCACATCCCCGACCCCAACCCCGTCCCCGTCCCCGTCCCCGACCCCGTCCCCGTCCCCGTCCCCGACCCCGACCCCGACCCCGTCCCCGTCCCCGACCCCGTCCCGTCCCCGTCCCCGTCCCCATCCCATCCCAATCCCCATCCCCAACCCCATCCCCAACCCCAACCCATCCCCAACCCCATCCCCATCATCATCCCCAACCCCATCCCCATCCCCAACCCCATCCCCAACCCCATCCCCAACCCCATCCCCAACCCCATCCCCATCCCCATCCCCAACCCCATCCCCATCCCCAACCCCATCCCCAACCCCATCCCCATCCCCAACCCCATCCCCATCCCCAACCCCATCCCCATCCCCATCCCCATCCCCAACCTCATCCCCAACCCCATCCCCATCCCCATCCCCATCCCCAACCCCATCCCCATCCCCATCCCCAACCCCATCCCCATCCCCATCCCCAACCCCATCCCCATCCCCATCCCCATCCCCAACCCCATCCCCATCCCCAACCCCATCCCCATCCCCAACCCCAACCCCATCCCCATCCCCATCCCCAACCTCATCCCCAACCCCATCCCCAACCTCATCCCCAACCCCATCCCCAACCTCATCCCCAACCCCATCCCCATCCCCATCCCCATCCCCAACCCCATCCCCATCCCCATCCCCATCCCCAACCCCAACCCCAACCCCAACCCCATCCCCAACCCCATCCCCATCCCCATCCCCAACCCCATCCCCAACCCCATCCCCATCCCCATCCCCATCCCAACCCCATCCCGATTCCCAACCCCATCCCCATCCCCATCCCCATCCCCAACCCCATACCCATCCCCAACCCCATACCCATCCCCACCCCCATCCCCATCCCCAACCTCATCCCCAACCCCAACCCCATCCCCATCCCCAACCTCATCCCCATCCCCAACCCCAACCCCATCCCCATCCCCAACCTCATCCCCATCCCCAACCTCATCCCCATCCCCATCACCATCCCCAACCCCAACCTCATCCCCATCCCCAACCCCAACCCCATCCCCAACCCCAACCTCATCCCCATCCCCAACCTCATCCCCATCCCCATCACCATCCCCAACCCCAACCTCATCCCCATCCCCAACCCCAACCCCATCCCCATCCCCAACCCCATCCCCATCCCCATCCCCAACCCCAACCCCATCCCCATCCCCAACCCCAACCCCATCCCCATCCCCATCCCCAACCCCATCCCCAACCCAACCCCAACCCATCCCCAACCCCATCCCCATCCCCATCCCCATCCCCAACCCCAACCCCATCCCCAACCCCATCCCCATCCCCAACCCCATCCCCATCCCCATCCCCAACCCCATCCCCACCCCCAACCCCATCCCCAACCCCAACCCCAACCCCATCCCCAACCCCATCCCCAACCCCATCCCCATCCCCATCCCCAACCCCATCCCCAACCCCATCCACAATCCCATCCCTGACCCCGACCCCATCCCCATTCCCATTCCCATCCCCATCCCCGACCCCATCCCCATCCGCGACCCCATCCCCATCCCCGTCCCGATCCCCGACCCCAACCCCATCCCCATCCCCATCCCCAACCCCATCCCCACGCCCATCCCCACTCCCAACCCCATCCCCATCCTCAACCCCAACCCCATCCCCAACCCCAACCCCAACCTCATCCCCATCCCCAACCCCATCTCCATCCCCATCCCCAACCCCATCCCCAACCCCAACCCCATCCCCATCCCCAACCTCATCCCCATCCCCATCCCCATCCCCATCCCCATCCCCAACCCCATCCCCAACCCCATCCCCAACCCATCCCCAACCCCAACCCCATCCCCATCCCCAACCCCATCCCCAACCCCATCCCCATCCCCATCCCCAACCCCATCCCCATCCCCAACCCCAACCCCATCCCCATCCCCATCCCCATCCCCAACCCCATCCACAACCCCATCCACAACCCCATCCACAACCCCATCCCCAAACCCAACCCCATCCCCATCCCCATCCCCATCCCCATCCCCATCCCCATCCCCAACCCCATCCCCATCCCCATCCCCAACCCCATCCCCATCCCCATCCCCATCCCCATCCCCATCCCCATCCCCAACCCCATCCCCAACCCCATCCCCAACCCCAACCTCATCTCCATCCCCAACCCCAACCCCATTCCCATCCCCATCCCCATCCCCATCCCCATCCCCATTCCCATCCCCATCCCCATCCCCATCCCCAACCCCATCCCCAACCCCATCCCCATCCCCATCCCCAACCCCAACCCCATCCCCAACCCCATCCCCATCCCCAACCCCATCCCCAACCCCATCCCCATCCCCATCCCCAACCCCAACCCCATCCCCAACCCCATCCCCATCCCCAACCCCAACCCCATTCCCATCCCCATCCCCATCCCCATCCCCATCCCCATTCCCATCCCCATCCCCATCCCCATCCCCAACCCCAACCCCATCCCCAACCCCATCCCCATCCCCAACCTCATGAACGAATGAAAAAAAAGGTTGCAGTCTAATCTCTACCCCTCCCTCCCTATCGTGCAGCCTCATCCAAATCACTCATCGCACCAGCAGCTTCCTCTTCATGTCACCCCCTGGTTCTCTACCCCACCACGTTCTCCATATTTGCACACCCCCACCCTCCCCCCACCCCTGTTTTTGATATTCTTGCCAGAGGAGGCAGTATCTCCTTATCTTTTCCCGCCTGAACACTCCTGTATCCTGAAAAGCTGCACGGAATCTCCTCGTAACCCTGCCTTACTCCGAGCGGAACAACTCCAGCCAGAGTCCTCACACCACTGTGCTCCCTCACCACCCCCCCTCCCACCCCCCAGCACAACACCACCCCCCTCGCACCCCCGATCCATCCCAGTAAATGCCTCCTGTACGTTTGCCGAATCCTTCACCCCCTTTCTCAAGGGCCAATGACTGGAGACGGTACTCGCACACGGTCGGGAGGAAGGAACTTTTGTAAAGGTTTAGCAGTAATTTTATGATTTAGTACTCTGTGCCTCTATTGATAACGCTCAGGGTTCAGACCTGTAGTGTCAGAGGCAAAGCCCAATGCCTCACACTGACCATTTTACTCTTGGTGGCTTGGAGGTGACCTCCGGGTATATCTCTATCTCTATCTCTCCCTCCCTCTGACCTGTCAGGTGACCTTGGGCTATCTGGAAAAACTCAGCAGGTCTGACAGCATCTGCGGAGAGGAACACAGAGTTAACCTTTCGAGTCTGAATGAGTTCTGGTGAAGGGTCACACGGACTCGAAACGTTAACTGTGTTCCTCTCTGCAGATGCTGTCAGACCTGCTGAGTTTTTCCAGGTATTTTTGTTTTTGTTCTAGATTTCCAGCATCCGCAGTTTTTTGCTTTGACCTTTGACTGTCTCTATCTCCCCCCTCCCCCTCTCTCTGACCAGTCAGGTGACCTTTGACTATCTCTATCTCCCCCCTCCCCCTCCCTCTGACCTGTCAGGTGACCTTTGACTATCTCTATCTCCCCCACCCCCTCCCTCTGACCTGTCAGGTGACCTTTGACTATCTCTATCTCCCCCCTCCCCCGCCCTCTGACCTGTCAGGTGACCTTTGGCTATCTCTATCTCCCCCACCCCCTCCCTCTGACCTGTCAGGTGACCTTTGACTATCTCTATCTCCCCCACCCCCTCCCTCTGACCTGTGAGGTGACCTTTGGCTATCTCTATCTCCCCCTCCCCCTGCCCTCTGACCTGTCAGGTGACCTTTGGCTATCTCTATCTCCCCCTCCCTCCTCCCCCTCCCTCTGACCTGTGAGGTGACCTTTGGCTATCTCTATCTCCCCCTCCTCCTCCCTCTGACCTATCAGGTGACCTTTGGCTATATCTATCCCTCCCATCCTCCCTCACACTGACCTTTCACTCTTACTGACTTGGAGGTGACTTGGAGGCAACCTTTGGCTACCACTCTTCCCCCCCACCGCTCTCCATCCCTCCCTCCCTCTCCCATCTCTCTGTCTCTCTCCTTCCCTCTGTCTCCCTCGCTCCCTCTCCCTCCCTCTACCTTTCTCCCTCCTTCCCCCCCTCTCTCTCCCTCTCTCCCTCTCTCCCTCTCTCCCTCTCTCCCTCTCTCCCTCTCTCCCTCTCTCCCTCTATCTTTCTCCCTCTCTCCTTCTCACATATACACGCACATTCTCTACATCGTATGAGTGACACATGTCACACCTCTTCCTGGACCGACTGGATCTGCGGCTTAGGCCAGGGGGAAACCTCAGATGCCCAGGTTACCCCATATCCCCCCCAACCTCATACTCACATAAAATGGGTTGTCTTGCAAGGGTCCCTGGATGAAAGTAAAACAAGGATACTGGAGCAGGGAGACAATGGCGGCGACAGCCTGCGATAGGCCATAGACCTTCCCAAAGTGGCAATGGGGGAACCTACAGGAGACGGGAGAGGATGGGACGGAAGAAGGTTTAGAGAATGACAGTGCCCAGCGCCGTTCGAGTGCACACACACCGGTGTTTCCACAGCCCGTCAGCCCCCTCTGAATCTCGCCCACATCTACCCTGCTGGGGGATTCTCGAGCGACCGGAGCCTGGTGATAAAGCGGCCAAGGCTTAACCATTCAACGGGAGGTGTGGGCTCGATCCTCACTCGAGCAGCGGGTGGAATTTAAATCCAATCAAAGTGTGATTCTGGCAGTGGAGGGCACAGACTCTCACGGTGCAGAAGAGGCCCTTCGGCCCATCGAGTCTGCACCGACCCGTGAGAAACACCTGACCTACCTACCCTAACCCCCATGGACCAGCACTTGGCCCCATAGCCTTGAACGTTGTGACGTGCCAAGTGCTCATCCAGGGACTTTTTTTAAAGGATGTGAGGCTAACCCGCCTCCACCACCCTCCCAGGCAGCGCAGTCCAGCGTCCCAAAATCCGAGATTTAACAGCGCGATGAGCGAGGCTGGATTCCTGCTTCCCAATTTTCAGGCCTAACAGGCTGCTGGCTCTGAACTCCCAGGTCTCGTGGTAAGATGGGGGAGGCTGACTAACCTCTTGTTTCCAACAGCCCAACTCCTCGCTGACCCCCACCCCACACACACATCCCCAACCCCTCCCGCCTCACCCCCACTTAACAGAGCATTGAGATTCTGGCTGAACTGAAATCCCATATTTAACAGCGGAATAAGAGTCTGACTGAATCCCCCCCTCCCCCATTTTTATAAAAATTCATTCACGGGGATGTGGGTTTCGCTGGCTGGGCCCAGCATTTATTGCCCCATCCCTAATTACCCCCTTGAGAAGGTGGTGGTGAGCTGCCTTCTTGAGCCGCTGCAGTCCCCATGTGGTGTAGGTACACCCACAGCGCTGTTAGGGAGGGAGTTCCAGGATTTTGACCCAGCCACAGTGAAGGAACGGCCGATATATTTCCAAGTCGGGATGGTGAGTGGGGCTCGGAGGGGAACTTCCGGGTGGTGGGTGTTCCCCATGTGTCTGCTGCCCTTGTCCTTCTAGATGGTAGTGGTCGTGGGTTTGGAAGGTGCTATCGAAGGAGCCTTGGTGAGTTGCTGCAGTGCATCTTGTAGATGGTACACACACTGCTGCTACTGTGTGTCGGTGGTGGAGGGAGTGAATGTTTGTGGATGTGGTGCCGATCAAGCGGGGCTGCTTTGTCCTGGACGGTGTCGAGCTTCTTGAGTGTTGTGGGAGCTGCACTCATCCAGGCAACTCCCAGGTCTTACAACGTAACTCGGGGTCTGAGTGGACTCCTGGTATCAGAATCCCAGATGTAAGATTGTTAGGGAGGGAGGTCTGAATGGAGCCCTGCCCTCAAATCCCGGATCTAATCGAGCAGCGAGAGTCTGGGTGTACCCCTGGTCTCAGCGCACGAGCGTATACGATTGAGAAGCAAGTGTGGGCTGCGGGGCCCCTCGAAACTGCTCCGCCTTTCAATCAGAACACAGCCAAACTGATCGTGGGCTCCACTCCACATTCCTGCCTAATCCCCGCTAACCTTTGTTAGTCAAGGATCCGTCTCCCTCTGCCTTGAAACTATTCAATGACCCACCCCCTCTCCATTGAAGAGGACTGCAAAGACTGGGGGGGAAGGCAGAGGTATCATCACTAGATCAGTAATCGGGGTAAAGCCCTGTGGACCGGGGTTCATAATCCCACCACGGCCGATTCTCCAAAAAAAGAAACCTGCATTGCAAAGTCTACCAGGCCATGGTGGTCAAGGCCCATCGGGCGCGCTAATGCCCCTTCGGGCTGGAAATCCACCATCCTTACCAGGTCTGGCCTGGGTGCGACTCGCGCCAAGGTGGTTGACCCAGCAAGCCTCAGGATCCCGCCCATCGTGACAGGACAGCAGTCAGAGCGGACCCCCACCCACCCCCCTCCTCAGGATCCCTGGGCCTAACAAGGTAAACTGGAGCCTGGCCAGAGCCCTTGGTCTCAGAGTCGCGGGGATAACAGGCGGCAGGGTTGGCGTGACCGAACGGAGACCCTCCCCGCCCTCAAGAGGTCGCGCGCTGACTTACGCCACGGCGACGAATGCGGCGTCCCCCCCGTACAGGAACGAGCGGTTGATGACCTGCAGGGCAAAGGTCAGGTACTGGGCCTCCAGGACAGGGATGGCGGCACTGATGGCGAACAGGACGGCCTGGGTGACGGTGATGGCGAGAGAGAGGATGGCCGATCTCATGCCAGCCAGCCTCGGCGAGGCAGCGCAACCTGAGGGAGGACAAGAGAAAGGAGGGATGAGCCAAAAAAAAAACAAAAGACCACTCGCCATCAGCCCTTGGATGTCCCACCTCAGAGCCTCGGGGCCCAACCCCGTCCGCCATCGAGGGAGACATCCCCAAACCAAGCGCCCCCCCGCACGCTCCGACAGTGACAGAGAGAGAGAGAGAGAGAGGGCTCAAAAAATCACCCAATACCTCAGAACAGAAAGCAAGAGAAAGATAGAGGTGGACAGAAGGTGGGAGAGATACCCACACATCTTCCTCTAATCCATTCCAGAGAACGAGAGAGAGAGAGAGAGAGAGAGGGTCTCCCCAAATCCTCACACACCCGGTCAGCAGGGAGCCCACAGGTCCTCGCTTGACCCACCCCAGGCAGAGAGGGGCTTCCCAGATCCCCACCGTAAACCATCCCAGAGAGAGAGAGAGAGAAACAGAGACAGAGGCAGAGAGATAGAGAGAAAGAAAGAGAGACAGAGAGAGAGAGAGACAGAGAATGAAACAGAGACAGAGAGAGAGAGACAGAATGGGAGACAGAGAAAGAGAGAGAGAGAGACAGAGAGAGAGAGACAGAGAAAGAGAGAGAGAGAGAGACAGAGAGAGATAGACAGAGAGACAGAGAAAGAGAGAGATAGACAGAGAGAGAATGAGAGACAGAGAGAGAGAGAGAGAGACAGAGAGAGAGAGAAACACATAAATAAATATATATTTTTATAGAGAGAAACATAGAGAGAGAGTGGGATAGAGAGAAAGAAAGAGAGAGACAAGGAAAGAGAGAGAATGAAAGAGAGAGAGAGCAAGGGAGAGACAGACAGATAGAGAGAGATAGGTGGAAAGGGAGACAGAGGAAAAGAGTGAGAGAGAGAAAGGGAGAGAGAGAGAAAGAGAGAGAGACAAGGAAAGAGAGAGAGAAGGAGAGAGTGAGAGAGAGCGAGAGCGAGAGAGAGACAGAGAGAAAGAGAAAGAGGCAGAAAGACAGAGAGAGACAGGCACAGATGCAATGAGAAAGCAAAAGAGAGCAGTTGCCATAATTCACCATACTCCAAATATCCCAAAAGACACCCCACAGTGAGAGAGACAGAGAGAGAGAGAGAGAGAAGGGGGGTCTCACGCTGCTATCCCGGAGAGAACGAGGAACAGAGAGACATTCATCTTCCTCTGTGCACCTAGGGGGAGACCCCTGACCCCAGAGCTCAGAATTTCTACTGTCCCAGTGGGAGAGGAGTGTTCACACCTGGATTACCCGAGACTGGGAGGGAGCTGAGTGTTCACACCTGGATTACCCGAGACTGGGAGGGAGAGGAGTGTTCACACCTGGATTACCCGAGACTGGGAGGGAGAGGAGTGTTCACACCTGGATTACCTGAGACTGGGAGGGAGCTGAGTGTTCACATCTGGATTACCCGAGACTGGGAGGGAGAGGAGTGTTCACACCTGGATTACCCGAGACTGGGAGGGAGAGGAGAGTTCATACCTGGATTACCTGCGACGACGTCTGGCAATTTGGCTTTGAGTTTGTGCCGGTCCATGATTAGCCCGTTCCAGGGAGCACAGAAAACGCCGCACATCTGTGTGAGGGCAAATGCGTTTGTAAACCTGCTGACTGAGGGTGAGAAGAGAGGGGGAGAGGGGATAGATGGAGGGCGAGAGTGTTAGGAAAACAGCGAGTATGAGGGATAAGAGAGAGACGGAGAGTTTAGAGGGATAAAGAGAAAGTCAGAGGGAGGCAGAGAGAGGGAGAGGGAGAGAGACATAGAAGCAAACACAGAGACAGTCGATTAGAATTACATTTTATTGCTACCATTTGTTCAGGTATTCACTTGCTTGATTTACACACACATGAATATAATTTACCTGGGATTAGGATAGAAGCCTTAGTGTGGTTTGAGATGCAAGTTTCCTTGCGGATTGGATTATGAGTGATGGTGCAGACAGGGATAAACTTCTGGCTGTGGATTGGGATAAATGGTATCATGTGGATTGGGATAAATGGTATCAGGTGGAATGGGATAAATGGTATCATGTGGATTGGGATAAATGGTATCATGTAGATTGGGATAAATGGTATCATGTGGATTGGGATAAATGGTATCATGTGGATTGGGATAAATGGTATCATGTGGATTGGGATGGGTGGTACCATGTGGATTGGGATAAATGGTATCATGGGGAATGGGATGTGTGGTATAATGTGGATTGGGATAAATGGTATCATGTGGATTGGGATAAATGGTATCATGAGGAATGGGATGTGTGGTATCATGTGGATTGGGATAAATGGTATCATGTGGATTGGGATAAATGGTATCATGTGGATTGGGATACATGGTATCATGTGAATTGGGATAAATGGTATCATGTGGATTGGGATGGGTAGTATCATGTGGAATGGGATAAATGGTATCATGTGGAATGGGATAAATGGTATCATGTGGATTGGGATGGGTGGTATCATGTGGAATGGGATAAATGGTATCATGTGGAATGGGATAAATGGTATCGTGGATTGGGATGGGTGGTATCATGTGGATTGGGATAAATGGTATCATGTGGAATGGGATAAATGGTATCATGTGAATTGGGATAAATGGTATCATGTGGATTGGGATGGGTGGTATCATGTGGATTGGGATAAATGGTATCATGTGGAATGGGATAAATGGTATCATGTGGAATGGGATAAATGGTATCATGTGGATTGGGATGGGTGGTATCATGTGGATTGGGATAAATGGTATCATGTGAATTGGGATAAATGGTATCATGTGGATTGGGATGGGTGGTATCATGTGAATTGGGATAAATGGTATCATGTGGATTGGGATGGATGGTATCATGTGGATTGGGATTATAGGTCTCAGTGTCAACTTGCCAACAAGAGTAGATGCTGATGAAAATATGACTGTCAGTGTGGATGAGGATGTGGGTCTCAGTGTCGGTTACAATACACGTCTCAGTGCAATGAGCCCTGGGTCATGGCATCAATGGAATGACACATCTAAATCCAGGTTCAGTCCATGTGTCTCCGTGTGGATAGGGGTGAGGGCTTGGTCAACAATGCAATACGAGGTTAGGTGTGAAATAGTGTAGGAGTCTCGGCAAGCACCCGGACACCGGTCTTGGTGTGGAATCGGGAAAAAAAGGCTTGATGTGGATTGGAAGACGGGTGTCAGGGAGAATTGGGTCAAGAGTTCAATACAGATTGGGATACGGACTCAGTGCAGACTAGAATGAAAATCTCAGTACGGACTGAAATAAAAGGCTTGGTGGGAATGGGATGAGTCCCCGTGCGGACTGGGAATCGGGTCCTGATGCGGACTGGGAATCGGGTCCTGATGCGGACTGGGAATCAGGTCTTGATGTGACTGGGAATCGGGTCTTGTTGTGACTGGGAATCGTGTGTTGATGTGACTGGGAATCGGGTCTTGTGACTGGGAATCGGGTCCTGATGTGACTGGGAATCGGGTCCTGATGTGACTGGGAATCGGGTCCTGATGTGACTGGGAATCGGGTCTTGTGACTGGGAATCGGGTCCTGATGTGACTGGGAATCGGGTCTTGATGTGACTGGGAATCGGGTCTTGATGTGACTGGGAATCGGGTCTTGTTGTGACTGGGAATCGGGTCCTGATGTGACTGGGAATCGGGTCCTGATGTGACTGGGAATCGGGTCTTGTTGTGACTGGGAATCGGGTCTTGATGTGACTGGGAATTGTGTCTTGTTGTGACTGGGAATTGGGTCTTCTTGTGACTGGGAATCGGGTCCTGATGTGACTGGGAATCGGGTCCTGATGTGACTGGGAATCGGGTCCTGATGCGGACTGGGAATCGGGTCTTGATGTGACCGGGAATCGGATCTTGATGTGACCGGGAATCGGGTCTTGTTGTGACTGGGAATCGGGTCCTGATGTGACTGGGAATCGGGTCCTGATGTGACTGGGAATCGGGTCCTGATGTGACTGGGAATCGGGTCCTGATGCGGACTGGGAATCGGGTCTTGTTGTGATTGGGAATCGGGTCTTGATGTGACTGGGAATCGGGTCCTGATGCGGACTGGGAATCGGGTCTTGTTGTGACTGGGAATCAGGTCCTGATGTGACTGGGAATCGGGTCTTGTGACTGGGAATCGGGTCCTGATGCAGACTGGGAATCGGGTCTTGTTGTGATTGGGAATCGGGTCTTGATGTGACTGGGAATCGGGTCCTGATGCGGACTGGGAATCGGGTCTTGTTGTGACTGGGAATCGTGTGTTGATGTGACTGGGAATCGGGTCTTGTGACTGGGAATCGGGTCCTGATGTGACTGGGAATCGGGTCTTGATGTGACTGGGAATCGGGTCCTGATGTAGACTGGGAATTGGGTCTTGATGTGACTGGGAATCGGGTCCTGATGTGACTGGGAATCGGGTCCTGATGCGGACTGGGAATCGGGTCTTGTTGTGACTGGGAATCGGGTCTTGATGTAGACTGGGAATCGGGTCCTGATGTGACTGGGAATCGGGTCCTGATGCGGACTGGGAATCGGGTCCTGATGTGACTGGGAATCGGGTCCTGATGCGGACTGGGAATCGGGTCTTGATGTGACTGGGAATCGGGTCCTGATGTGACTGGGAATCGGGTCCTGATGCGGACTGGGAATTGGGTCTTGATGTGACTGGGAATCGGGTCTTGATGTGACTGGGAATCGGGTCCTGATGTGACTGGGAATCGGGTCCTGATGCGGACTGGGAATCGGGTCTTGTTGTGACTGGGAATCGGGCCTTGATGTGACTGGGAATCGGGTCCAGATGTGACTGGGAATCGGGTCCTGATGCGGACTGGGAATCGGGTCTTGATGTGACCGGGAATCGGGTCTTGATGTGACTGGGAGTCGGGTCTTGATGTGACTGGGAATCGGGTCTTAATGTGACTGGGAATCAGGTCCTGATGCGGACTGGGAATCAGGTCTTGATGTGACTGGGAATCGGGTCCTGATGCGGACTGGGAATCGGGTCCTGATGCGGACTGGGAATCGTGTGTTGATGTGACTGGGAATCGGGTCTTGTGACTGGGAATCGGGTCCTGAAGTGACTGGGAATCGGGTCCTGATGTGACTGGGAATCGGGTCTTGATGTGACTGGGAATCGGGTCTTGATGTGACTGGGAATTGGGTCCTGATGTGGACTGGGAATTGGGTCTTGATGTGACTGGGAATTGTGTCTTGTTGTGACTGGGAATTGGGCCTTCTTGTGACTGGGAATCGGGTCCTGATGCGGACTGGGAATTGGGTCCTGATGTGACTGGGAATCGGGTCCTGATGCGGAAAGGGAATTGGGTCTTGATGTGACTGGGAATTGGGTCTTGATGTGACTGGGAATCGGGTCCTGATGTAGACTGGGAATGGGGTCTTGATGTGACTGGGAATCGGGTCCTGATGTGACTGGGAATTGGGTCCTGATGCGGACTGGGAATCGGGTCTTGTTGTGACTGGGAATCGGGTCTTGATGTGACTGGGAATCGGGTCTTGATGTGACTGGGAATCGGGTCTTAATGTGACTGGGAATCAGGTCCTGATGCGGACTGGGAATCAGGTCTTGATGTGACTGGGAATCGGGTCCAGATGCGGACTGGGAATCGGGTCTTGTTGTGACTGGGAATTGTGTGTTGATGTGACTGGGAATCGGGTCATGTGACTGGGAATCGGGTCCTGATATGACTGGGAATCGGGTCCTGATGTGACTGGGAATCGGGTCTTGTTGTGACTGGGAATCAGGTCCTGATGTGACTGGGAATCGGGTCTTGTTGTGACTGGGAATCATGTGTTGATGTGACTGGGAATCGGGTCTTGTGACTGGGAATCGGGTCCTGATGTGACCGAGAATCGGGTCCTGATGCGGACTGGGAATTGGGTCTTGATGTGACTGGGAATCGGGTCCTGATGTGACTGGGAATCGGGTCCTGATGCGGACTGGGAATTGGGTCTTGATGTGACTGGGAATTGTGTCTTGTTGTGACTGGGAATTGGGCCTTCTTGTGACTGGGAATCGGGTCCTGATGCGGACTGGGAATCGGGTCCTGATGTGACTGGGAATCGGGTCCTGATGCGGACTGGGAATTGGGTCTTGATGTGACTGGGAATCGGGTCCTGATGTGACTGGGAATCGGGTCCTGATGCGGACTGGGAATTGGGTCTTGATGTGACTGGGAATCGGGTCTTGATGTGACTGGGAATCGGGTCCTGATGTGACTGGGAATCGGGTCCTGATGCGGACTGGGAATCGGGTCTTGTTGTGACTGGGAATCGGGCCTTGATGTGACTGGGAATCGGGTCCAGATGTGACTGGGAATCGGGTCCTGATGCGGACTGGGAATCGGGTCTTGATGTGACCGGGAATCGGGTCTTGATGTGACTGGGAGTCGGGTCTTGATGTGACTGGGAATCGGGTCTTAATGTGACTGGGAATCAGGTCCTGATGCGGACTGGGAATCAGGTCTTGATGTGACTGGGAATCGGGTCCTGATGCGGACTGGGAATCGGGTCCTGATGCGGACTGGGAATCGTGTGTTGATGTGACTGGGAATCGGGTCTTGTGACTGGGAATCGGGTCCTGATGTGACTGGGAATCGGGTCCTGATGTGACTGGGAATCGGGTCTTGATGTGACTGGGAATCGGGTCCTGATGTGGACTGGGAATTGGGTCTTGATGTGACTGGGAATTGTGTCTTGTTGTGACTGGGAATTGGGCCTTCTTGTGACTGGGAATCGGGTCCTGATGCGGACTGGGAATTGGGTCCTGATGTGACTGGGAATCGGGTCCTGATGCGGAAAGGGAATTGGGTCTTGATGTGACTGGGAATTGGGTCTTGATGTGACTGGGAATCGGGTCCTGATGTAGACTGGGAATGGGGTGTTGATGTGATTGGGAATCGGGTCCTGATGTGACTGGGAATTGGGTCCTGATGCGGACTGGGAATCGGGTCTTGTTGTGACTGGGAATCGGGTCTTGATGTGACTGGGAATCGGGTCTTGATGTGACTGGGAATCGGGTCTTAATGTGACTGGGAATCAGGTCCTGATGCGGACTGGGAATCAGGTCTTGATGTGACTGGGAATCGGGTCCAGATGCGGACTGGGAATCGGGTCTTGTTGTGACTGGGAATTGTGTGTTGATGTGACTGGGAATCGGGTCATGTGACTGGGAATCGGGTCCTGATGTGACTGGGAATCGGGTCCTGATGTGACTGGGAATCGGGTCTTGTTGTGACTGGGAATCGTGTGTTGATGTGACTGGGAATCGGGTCTTGTGACTGGGAATCGGGTCCTGATGCGGACTGGGAATTGGGTCTTGTTGTGACTGGGAATCAGGTCCTGATGTGACTGGGAATCGGGTCTTGTTGTGACTGGGAACCGTGTGTTGATGTGACTGGGAATCGGGTCTTGTGACTGGGAATCGGGTCCTGATGCGGACTGGGAATTGGGTCTTGATGTGACTGGGAATCGGGTCTTGATGTGACTGGGAATCGGGTCCTGATGTGACTGGGAATCGGGTCCTGAGACTGGGAATCGGTTCCTGATGCGGCCTGTGTTATGGGCTTTGGTACAGATTTGGATGTGAATCCCGGGGCAGATTTGCTTCATGGTTCACATTGGAGTAAGAGTCCGAGTTTCGGCCAGCGTACCAGTCTCAGGATCCCCTGGGATTGAGTTTTAGTGAGGGTTGGGTTGCAAGCCTCAGTATGAAGTGTAATGTGCATCTCAGAGTGGATTGGGACACAGGTTTTGGTTTATTTGGGATAGGGGCCTTGCCACACATTGGGATTTAATCTCCCTGAGCATTGGGATATAATGCTCAGTGCACATTGATGTACGGGGCGGAGTGGGATACGTGTCCCACACACGGAGTTCAGAGGACATGGAGTACAGAGCGTCCGAACTCAATTTTCTCCTCACAAGGCATCTTACACTCCAGAGAGCCAGTCAGTGAAACACCGAGCTGGGGCTGATCTGTACATCCTTGTATGAACACACGGAGTCTGAGAGTCATGCATCAAAGCAGGAGGCCATTCCGCCCATCGATTCAATTCTGGCTCTCTTTAGGACGAATCCAATTAGTCCTCTTGACCCGCTTTATCCTCACGGCTATCAGTTTATTTCCCTCAAATTCCCAGCTCATTTTCTTTTCCTCTTTCCTTTCCATCGCTGTCCCAGGCAGTGAATGGCTGGGCATTTCCTCTCTCTCTTACCCATCTCGCTGCCCTGTGTCTCTCTCTCTCTCTCTACCTGTCCATTCCTCTCCACTACCCCCACCCCCAACCGCTGTATTCCGTGATTTACCCTCGGACACGTTACCTTGTTTGGAGTCACCGTCGGCTAGCAGGGCGAGCATGGGGTTAAAGGTGCCGATGAACAGGAAGTGTCGGAGCTGGATGATGGACAGCCACAGCAGGTGGGTGAAGAAGACCGATGAGAAGATGCAACTCCTGAATGAGAGAACCTGCTCCTCATTTCCTTACCAGGTTGAAGCAGGAGAGGTGGGCAGCATTTTTGGTGGGGGGGAGGAAAGAGAAACGTAGAGTTAATAAGCACAGGGAATTGATTAATAAAGAAACAAGACTATACCCAGACAGATGACAGAACCATTTCTACCACAGCAGTCAACAGGCCTTTCCTAATCTTAACTTCACAACGCAGGGGATCGATAGGCTCATCGCGTCCATGCTGGCTGTTAGAAAGGCTCTGTCAAATAACGCCCGACTCTCTCCCTCAAGAATCGCGCCAATAGTTTCCTCCTTCAAGCATGTTTCCGACTCCCCTTTCGGAGTAAACGTTGATCCGCCCTCCGTTGCCCAGTCAAGCAACGTTTCCCGCACCGTGAGAGCTGCCTGTGTAATGTCCACACCTCCATTTTGCCCATTATCTTAAACAAGCGCCCTCTGGCTACCGCCTCTCCTGCCATGGGAGGCAGTTCCTCTTTAACGCACAGGGCAGGGATTTTCACCTCAGCGGGCGATCGCGCGCCCGACACGCTCGGGCGTGAAAACGCCGCCCGATAGTTCGGTGGGCGGGATGCGTGCTGGAGCCAGTGAAGGCCATCGAGTTATCGATTAACGGCAGGCGGAAAGGCCAAGCGGCCTTTGCTCGTTTTTTTTTTTTTTGGAAACCTCATCCGCGGGCAGGATGAGGTTTCCCAAATCGAATAAATGTAAAATAAAATCTTTAATGACAGAGTCACACGAGGGGACGTGTTTCGTTACCTTTTTTATTTTCTTGACGCATCTCCTCACCCCCCCCTCACCGCGAGGCGGCTCCGTGCCT
The DNA here is from genome assembly GCF_964194155.1 of Cetorhinus maximus. Lineage (NCBI taxonomy): Eukaryota > Metazoa > Chordata > Chondrichthyes > Lamniformes > Cetorhinidae > Cetorhinus > Cetorhinus maximus. Next base: position 74,011 of record NW_027597029.1, read on the forward strand.
CAGGGAGATCGGGCGGGCGCTCGCTCGATCGATCGCACGCGCAATGTTCACACTCGGCCATTTCCCACCCTCCCCCCCCACACACACCCCCCGCCCCTCCTCCCGCTCAGGCAGCTTCCGCTCACGTCCCACGCCGGGCGGGCCTTAATCGACCCGTCCAGCGCGAAATCGCGGCACGGTGCCAATCGCGGGCGGCTTCCCTCGCCGAGCACCCCCACCGCCAAGAGGGCAGAATTCAGCCCATAAAGGAAAATAACCTGTTAGGGAGGTACTCCCCCCACCACTAACCGCACGGTGGGTGCACCTACACCACACGGGGACTGCAGCGGGTCAAGGAGGCAGCACCTTCTCAAGGGGCAACTAGGGACGGGCAATAAACGCTGGGCCCGGACAGCGAAGCCCACATCCCCGTGAATGAATAAAATAAAGATGTAGGGCCGGCCCAGGTGAGGAGGGCAGAATTTCTTCCTTGAAGGGCGTTCGTGAACCAGATGGGGTTTTTACGACCATCGACAGTGGGCTCTATCCCGAGGGAGAGACTCGAACCCTTCAGGAGTTACGTGTGCAAGTGCTTTGGGACACTGTTCCAGAGGTTGGGAATTTATTCTTGAACAATGTTAAGTCTGACTTTGTAAAGTTTTATGTCGTCTAAGGACGTTAAGGATATCAGGCAATGGCGGGTACGTGGGGCTGGACTATCCCCTCATCGGGTGGGTCAATTAGCGGGCAGCCAGCGTGAAAGACGTGGCGAAACGCTCAGCGCTGTTGGGCGGGAGGGGCGCGAGCGCTGTAGTCTGTGCATGCGCTGGGGGTGGTGGGGGAGAGAGCACAACGAAAGCTCCCTATAGGCCAAGAGCGGCCTCGGGGATCCCGAAGAATTTTAAATACAAAAATAAACATCTTACAAGTGATATAAACGTCTCCCCACACGTGGCATGGATTACAAATTTAGGGAGGTCATGTTGGAGTTGTGTAGAACCTCGGTGAGGCCACAGCTGGAGTACTGTGTGCAGTTCTGGTCGCCACGTTATAGGAAGGATGTGATTGCACTGGAGGGGGTGCAGAGGAGATTCACCAGGATGTTGCCTGGGATGAAACATTTCAGTTATTGAAGAGAGGGTTGGATAGACTTGGGTTGTTTTCGTTGGAGCAGAGAAGACTGAGGGGGTGACCTGATCGAGGTGTACAAGATTATGAGGGGCATGGACAGGGTGGATAGGGAGCAGCTGTTCCCCCTTTAGTTGAAGGGTCAGTCACGAGGGGACCTAAGTTCAAGGTGAGGGGCAGGAGGTTTAGGGAGGGGGGATGTGAGGAGAAGCTTTTTTACCCAGAGGGTGGTGAGGGTCTGGAAGGCGCTGCCTGGGAGGGTGGTGGAGGCGGGTTAGCCTCACATCCTTTAAAAAGTACCTGGATGAGCACTTGGCACCTCATAACATTCAAGGCTATGGGGCCAAGTGCTGGTCAATGGGGTTAGGGTAGGTAGGTCAGGTGTTTCTCACGTGTCGGTGCAGACTCGATGGGCCGAAGGGCCTCTCCTGCTCTGTGTGATTCTGTGTGACTCAGTCAGGTGAGGAGGGACGTGTTAAAAACGACGTTAACATTTTTTATTGTCTTTTATTTTTCTCACTCGCCGTCGGAAAACCTCATCCCACCCGTGGTTGAGCGGGCGGCGAGAAACGCAAATGAATTCATTGCGTAAGGGCCTTCACGGGCATCTTCATTGTCGGCGGGCGCAGGGCTGCCTCTCGCACCCACCCGCCGACTGAGAGATCGCCAGGGTGCGCGATGACTTCGGGACGCTCGCCCAACCTCAGCGCGCACTGTCTCACTCTCGTCCAGGTCGGGCCCGCGAGGAGAATATTCCCGCCCATGGAGTTAGATCCCATGGTCTCATTGAGCAACGGAACTGGATCCAGTGGCAAATCTTACTGAACTTGCAGGTTGAGTCGGTAGTTAGGAAGGCAAATGCAACGTTGGCATTTATTTCGAGAGGGACTAGAATATAAAAGCAGGGATGTGCTGCTGAGGCTTTATAAGGCTCTGGTCAGACCACATTTAGAATATTGTGAGCAATTTTGGGCCCCGTATCTCAGGAAAGATGTGCTGGCCCCTGGAGAGGGGTCCAGAGGAGGTTCACGAGAACGATCCCAGGAATGAAAGGCTTAACCTATGAGGAATGTTTGAGGACGCTGGGTCTATACTCGATGGAGTTTAGAAGGATGAGGGGGGGGATATGATTGAAACTTACAGAATACTGAAAGGCCTGGATAGAGTGGACGTGGGGAAGATGTTTCCATTAGTAGGAGAGACTAGGACCCGAGGGGCACAGCCTCAGAGTAAAGGGAAGACCTTTTAGAACAGAGATGAGGAGAAACTTCTTTAGCCAGAGAGTGGTGAATCTATGGAATTCATTGCCACAGAGGGCTGTGGAGGCCAGGTCATTGAGTGTATTCAAGACCGAGATAGATAGGTTCTTGATCGGTAAGGGGATCAAAGGTTACGGGGAGAAGGCGGGAGAATGGGGTTGAGAAACTTATCAGCCATGATTGAATGGCGGAGCAGACTCGATGGGCCGAATGGCCTAATTTCTACTCCTATGTCTTATGGTCTTATGGTCTTAAATTGTGTCTCCTCTTCTTCCCATACTGAAATGGAGGGAGCAGAGGAAAGGACGAGGAGGGAGGGAATGGAAGGGCACCAGGGCTATTGGGAAAGAGAAAGGCGGAAGTAAAGGGTGGAGAAGGGAATTAGGCCAGGGTAAGGAGGTAGGGGGTTTGAGGGGGAGTCAAAGGGGGTAGGGAGGCACAGGGGGAGAGGAGACGGACGCGCAGGAGGGAGGGAGGCATGAAAGGGAGAGAAGGGGGGAGGGTGGAGGGAAGGGGGGAGAAAAGTGAGAGTTGGGGGGGCAGGTTAGAGGAAGGGGAGGGGGAACGGTGAGAGTGAGGGGAGAGAGGAAAGACGGGGGGGAGGGGAAATCGGAGAGGGAGGAGAGGGGAGAGGGAAGGGTGGGGGTGGTGGACGAGTGGCATAAAGGGGAGGCAGAGAGGGGCAACGCTTTCTAACCTGCTGGCCCATTGGCCTGGGGATTCACACCATCAATCATCTCCGCTTTTTCCAATCCTTCTTCCCCGTCTCCTTCCGGGTTTTCCCGTCTCTCTCCCCTGTTCTCTTCCCTCTCCTCCAGGGTCTGGTCGGCCACCCTCGCCGTCCCTTCCCCCACTTGCCGGGGGCCCCTCTGGCTCACAGCCTCCTGCTCGTGGGAGAGCGGTTTCAACCTGAAGCTCTTCCAAGCGACCCTGTCCAAACAAGCCAAGGGTTTCCTCTTTGTGTAGAAGGGGCACTTCTTATTTATCCCACGTCGGAATGCCCCGAAGCCCTCTATCTGGTGTCAGGTTGCAGTGAACAGCCTCGTATCTATCCATTCGATAGATAGAAACCACACTGGGACGTCGTGAATATTTCCCCGGCCTGTAACTCACTCCTGCTCCCTGCTGTGCTCCATCGTACAATTTTGTTCATGAGATCTCACATGTAACTCACTCCCAGGCGTCTATTATTCTATGTATAAAGCACCCAAAAGTGGATGATTCTCACACTCAATGTATAAATCCCTCCACCCCGCTTGGGGAGGCAGGGGGGTGTCTACCTGCCCTATAACTCACACCAGGGTGTCCGTCAATCACCCGGACCCCTAGATTAGACTCCAGCCTGTAAACTCACTGCCGGGTATCCCTTATCCTACACGTAAAGCCCCTCCAGTCCCCTCGATTAGATTCCAGCCTGTTGATTACTCCCTGGTATCTCTTACTCTATATCCAAACAACCCTCCTATATTTCCGGCCCGTCTCACACAGCGGCTGTGGATATTCCCATTTCGAGCCTCCCAAATCCAACCAGATACTCACTCCCGTGCATCTCTCGTTCCATATGTAAGGGCCAGGGACTCCCTGGTTCTCGCTCCCGGGTATCTGTTTTCCCCGGTGTAAACCCACCGCGCCCACCCACTAGATCCCAACGTGTAACCCGCTCCAAGGTTTGGACAATGTATAACCCACCCGCTCACTATATCGACCTTCGTACCCTCTTCCAGTCTCTAACTCAATTCCAGTTATCCGCTGTCCAACATGTAGCACCCCTGCCATCAAACCCTTCCATTAGATTCTAGCCTTCAAGTCACTACCGAGCGCCTGTTATTTCATGCATAAAGACTCCACAGCTTAGACTGGGGAACTCAACTCCATATAGCTGTCATTTTATATATAAACCCAACACAAACGCCTTGATCCCAGAGTGTAATGCACTCCTAGCTGCTTCTTATCCTATATATAAACCCCACCCAACCCCTCAACTGGATTCCACCTCGTGACTGACTCCCCAGGCATCTATATCCCAGTGAACATAAGAACACAAAAAATAGGAGCAGGAGTGGGCCATTCGGCCCCTCAAGCCTGCCCCGCCATTCAATAAGATCATGGCTGATCTGCCCCAGGCCTCAACTCCTCTCTCGTGCCAGCCCCTCATAGCCGTCAACTCCCCCGATATTTCAAAAATCTATCTACCTCCTCTTTAAATACTTTCAGTGGTCTAGCCTCCACAACTCTCTGAGGTAGAGAATTCCAGACATTCACGACCCTCTGAGAGAAGAAATTCCTTCCCATTTCAATTACAAACGATTGTCCCCTTAATTCTGTAACTGAGTTCCCTAGTTGGAGATTCCCCCACTAGCGGAAACATCTTCTCAATGCCTACCCTGTCAAGCCCCCTCAGGATCTTGTACTTTTCTTGTAATGTAGCCTATGAAACCCACTCTTATCCTTCCTAACAGTGGGAGCTGTCCCCCAGACTAGACAAGAAATAGTCACACTCACCGAATTGTACCTGACAGCCAATGTCAAGGACATCATCATCAGCATGACTGACATTGTCCTGTCCCACCAACAGGACAGACCCACCAGAGGTGTCAGCACAGTGGTGTACAGTCGGGAGGGACTGGTCCTAGCAGTTCCAAACATCGACTCCAGACCCGCGTGGCATCAGGTGATACGTGGGCAAGGCAACCTCCTGCTGATTACCACCAGCCTCTCGCCATCAGTGCCCCTCCATGTTGAACACCAATTTGGAGGAAGCACTGAGGGTGGCAAGGGCACAGAATGTACTCTGAGTGGAGGGGGGGGACTTCAATGTCCATCACCAAGAGTGGCTCGGTAGCACCACTACTGACCGAGCCCTAAAGGGCATAGCTGCCAGACTGGGTCTGCGGCAGGTGGTGAGGGAACCAACAAGAGGGAAAAAACATACTTGACCTCATCCTCACCAACCTGCCTGCCGCAGATGCATCTGCCCATGGCAGTATCGGTAGGAGTGACCACCGCACAGTCATTGTGGAGACAAAGTCCCACCTTCACATTGAGGATACCCTGCATCGTGTTGTGTGGCACTACCACCGTGCTAAGTGGGATAGATTTCAAACAGATCTAGCAACTCAAGACTGGGCATCCATGAGGCGCTGTGGGCCATCAGCAGCAGCAGAATTGTACTCGAACACAATCTGTAACTTCATGGCCGGGCATATCCCTCACTCTACCATTACCATCAAACCAGGGGATCAACCCTGGCTCAATGAAGAGTGCAGGAGGGCATGCCAGGAGCAACACCAGGCATACCTAAAAATGAGGTGTCAACCTGGTGAAGCTATAACAGAGGACTACTTGCGTGCCAAACAGCAAGCGATAGATAGAGATGAGCGATCCCACACTCAATGCACCAACTCAAAGTCCCACAGTCCTGTCTCGTGCAGTTGGTGAATGTGGTGGACAATTAAACAAGCAGAGATGGTGTCTCTCCGAATATCCCCACCCTCATCTTCATCAAAGGATGCCCAGCACTTCAGGGTGAGATTTGCGACCATCATTTGCAACAATCTTCAGCCAGAAGTGCTGAGTGGATGGTCCATCTCGGCCTCCTCCGGAGGTCCCCAGCATCACAGGTGCCAGGCTTCAACCAGTTTGGTTCACTCCGCGTGATATCAAGAAACGGACGAAGGCACTAGATACTGCAAAGGCTATGGGCCCTGACAATATCCTATACATGAAGGCATGTGTGCACAACTAGCCCCAGGCCAAACTGTGGTGGTACAGCTACAAACTGGCACTGGTATGACAATGTAGAATATTCCCTGGGTGTATCCTGTCCACAAAAAGCAGGGCAAACCTAACCCTGCCCCACATCAGAATACTCTATCGCCGGAAAAGCCATTAACAGTTGCTGTATATCCACAACAATGGCCTGCTCACCGATGGTGTGTTTGAGGTCCACCAAGGTCACTCAGCTCCTGACCTCACGGGCGGAAGAGCTGAACTCAAGAGGTGAGGTGAGAGTGACTGCCCTTGACATCGAGGCAGCATTGGACCGAGTGTGGCATCAAGGAGCCCTGGCAAAACTGGAGTCGATGGGAATCAGGGCATAAACTCTCCACTGGTTGGAGTCATACTGAGCACAAAGGAAGATGGTTGTGGTTGTTGGAGGTCAGTCATCTCAGCTCCAGGACATCACTGCAGGAGTCCCTCAGGATAGTGTCCTCGGCCCAACCATCTTCAGCTGCTTCATCAATGACCTTCCTTCCATCATAAGGTCAGAAGTGGGGATGTTCGCTGATGATTGCACAATGTTCACCACCATTCACAATTCCTCAGATACTGAAGCAGTCCATGTCCAAATGCAACAAGACCTGGACAATATCCAGGCTTGGGCTGGCAAGTGGCAAGTAACATTGATGCCACACAAGTGCCAGGCAATGACCATCTCCAACAAGAGAGAATCCAACCATCACCCCCTTGACATTCAAAGGCACTACCATTGCTGAATCCCCCACTAACAACATCCTGGGGGCTTACCATTGACCTGAAACCAAATTGGACCAGCCGTATAAATACTGTGGAGAGCAGGCTTGGAATTCTGTGGCGAGTAACTCACCTCCTGGCTCCCCCAAAGTCTTCCCACTATCTACAAGACACTGGTTGGATGAATGCCACACCAAAAACACTCAAGAGTCTTACAACATCCAAGAGGAAGTAACCTCTGTGATCATCCCCCTATCAATCATGTTAAAAATTCACTCCTTTCACCATGGGTGCACAGTTGATGAAATCTGTACCATCCACCAAATGTATTGAAGCAACTTGCCAAGCCTCCTTTGACAGCACCTTCCAAACCCGCAATCTCTAGCGCCAAGGAGAACACGGGTAGCTGGAATCCTGGTACACCACCACCTGGAGTTCCCTCCAAAGCTACACACCCTCCTGACTTGAAAATATATCGGCTGTTCCTTCACTGTCGCTGGGTCAAAATCCTGGAACTCCCTCCCTAACAGCGCTGTGGGTGTACCTACACCACAGGGACTGCAGTGGCTCAAGAAGGCGGCTCACCACCTCCTTCTCAAGGGGCAACTAGGGACGGGCAATAAATGCTGGGCCCGGACAGCGAAGCCCACATCTCATGAAAGAAAACTGCTCGATTGGATTGCAGTCTTGACATGAATGTCAAATAAGTTCTTTAATATGTGAAACACAAACCATTCAATTAGATTCCAGCCTGTAACATATTCCTAGTATCTGTTATTCCATATAAAAATACCCAAAACTCTCGATTAGATTCCAGTCTGTAACTCACTCCCAGGTATCTGTTATTCTATATATAAACCACCCCGAACCCCTCGATTAGATTCCAGTCTGTAACTCACTCCCGGGTATCTGTTATTCTATATATAAACCACCCCGTACCCCCTCGATTAGATTCCAGTCTGTAACTCACTCCCGGGTATCTGTTATTCTATATATAAACCACCCCAAACCCCTCGATTAGATTCCAGTCTGTAACTCACTCCCGGGTATCTGTTATTCTATATATAAACCACCCCGAACCCCTCGATTAGATTCCAGTCTGTAACTCACTCCCGGGTATCTGTTATTCTATATATAAACCACCCCGAACCCCTCAATTGAATCCAACTTTTAACCCCTTCCTCTTCTTACCCGTAGGTGTACCCCTCGGGTATAGGGTGGGGGAAGCGTGTCCGTGGGAGCAGGAAGAACGTGCTCACAATGTGGATGAAGCTTAAGCAGCTGATGAACAGGAACATGGATCTCAGGGACAAACCCGCCTCGTACAAAACCTGCAGGGAGACGGGACAGGAGGAGGGAAACAGAACGCAACAACAGATGGACGTTAATAGTAGCTCTCGCCTGATGCCACCTCACGCTCCAACCTCTCTCTCTCGCTCTCTCGCTCTTCCTGCCCCTCCCTCTCTCTCTCTCTCTCTCAATCGTCTCCCTCTCTAATCCTTCTCACACATCATGTCCTCAATTGCTACCTCATTCTCACCTGCCACCATCTCCCACTCTAGTCTCTCTCTCTCTCTTCCTCATCTGCCTCTCTCTCTCTCTCTTTCTCTTCCTATGTATGTCTGTCTTTCTCTCTCTTTCTCTCTGTCTCTGTCTGTCTCTCTCTCCGTCTCTCTCTATCTCTCCCTGTCTGCGTGTCCCACTCTCTGTCTGCCTCTCTCTCTTTCTCTCTGTCTGTCTCTCTGTTTGTCTGTCTTCCCTTTCTCTTTGTCCATATCTCTCTCTCTTTGTCTCTCCCTGTCTGTCTCTCTCTCTCTGTCTCTCCGCCTGTCTCCCTCTCTCTGTCTGCCTCTCTTTCTCCCTGTCTGTCTCTCTCTTTGTCTGTCTTCTCTTTCTCTCTGTCCGTATGTCTCTCTCTTTGTCTCTCTCTGCCTGTCTCCCACTCTCTGTCTGCCTCTCTCTCTTTCTCCCTGTCTGTCTCTCTATCTCTCTGTCTCTCCGCCTGTCTCCCTCTCTCTGTCTGTCTCTGTCTCTCCCTCCCTCTGTCGGTCTGCCTACATCTGTCTGTGTCTCTCTCTCTCTGTTTGTCTGTCTCTGTCTGTCTCTCTCTTTCTCTCCCTCTCTCTCCCTGTCTGTCTCACTCTCTCTGCCTATCTGGCACTCTCTCTCTCTCTTTGTCTCTGTCCTGTCTGTCTGTCTGTCTGTCTCCCTCTGTCCTCTCTCAATCACTATTCTCCTCACACCCACCCACTCTCCACACTCAACCTCAGCCTCTCCCCTCTCACCCAGCCAATGGGGTGAAGGGCTCCTCTCTCTCTCTCTCTCTCTGATGGGGGTGACCCTGGATTGACCGATTGTGGTGGTGAACCCGGCCTCTCGCAGCCCCCTTGGTTAAGGCCAGCGCCGCGCGTGATTTCAGCCGTTGACCCTCGGCCTGGCTCCCTTTGTGAGACACTGGGTGGGCTGCATCTCTCACCTTCACGAGCAGAAATATCACCGCCGACGACCCGAAAGCCCCCGTGTACAGCGTGATGATGGTCGACTGCTTGTCCCCGAAGAGGTTTCCGACCTGGGAACCAGAAGATGACAGGAGCAGTCAGTGGGGTTCCGTGAGGCTCACGCTCGGGGCAGTACAACGCAAGCAAGGACCAGGATGCTGGCCTAGTGCTGAGTGAGGCTAATCTCACACTCTGTGTGTGTGTGTGTGTGTGTGTGTGTGTGCGTGGGTGTCACTGAGCCCCCAGGCAGGGCAAGAACGGCTCAGACTCCACAGAATCACACAGAATGCAGAAGAGGCCCTTCGGCCCATCGAGTCTGCGCCGACAGGTGAGAAACACCTGACCTACCTACCCTAACCCCATTGACCGGCACTTGGCCCCATAGCCTTGAATGTTATGACGTGCCAAGTGCTCATCCAGGTACCTTTATTAAAGGATGTGAGGCTAACCCACCTCCACCCCACCCTCCCAGGCAGCGCATTCCAGACCCTCACCACCCTCTGGGTAAAAAAAAGTTTTTCCTCACACACTCCACCCCCCCACCCTAAACCTCCTGCCCCTCACCTCGAACTTATGTCCCCCTCGTGACTGACCCTTCAACTAAAGGGGGAACAGCTGCTCCCTATCCACTCTGTCCATGGCCCCCTCATCATCTTGTTCACCCTCGATCAGGTCGCCCCCTCAGTCTCCTCTGCTCCAACGAAAACAACCCAAGAGAAGTTGCAAGAGTTTTGAATAAGGACGAAGATTGAGTTTATGCCCCCACTCATAAACATCAAACCGGAATATCACCGACTGGCAGGGGTTAAACACATTGGAATTCTACACTGCCGCGTTTTGTAAAATTCCTTTGTTGCCCATCCCTAAATGCCCTCGATCAGGGGACATTTTAGAGAGTCAACCACCTTGCTGTGGGTTTGGAGACACACCTAGGCCCAGACCAGGTAAGGACGGCAGATTTCCCTCCCCAAAGAGGCATTAGTGAACCAGATGGGGTTTTTACAACGATGGTTTCGTGGTCATCAGCGGACTGTTTAATTCCTGATTTTTAATTGAATTCCGATTTCACCCTCTGCCGTGGTAGGTCCCCAGATCATTACCCTGGGTCCCTGAGTTACCAGTGCAGTGACAGTCCCACTATGTCACCACCGCTGCTTATTTTGTTCGATCGATTCTCTTTCCGATGAGCATTCGCTCATGAATTCCTCTTGAGAGGGGCTAAGTCCCACGTCAGTCACACAGGGTAGAGTCTCACGACACAATGATCTGAGTGAGAGAGAGCTCCGATCTCTACAGCCCCATTCACCAACCGAGGGAGCCCTACGGAATGAGCGCTAGACTGTCAGAGGACTCACTGCAGAGGGACTGCTGCTGTCAGAAGGTTTAGCACGCAGGGTGTGCTGCACTTGTCGGAGCGGCTGTATTGAGGGGGGTGCTGCACAGTTGGAGGGTCAGTACTGAGGGAGCGCTGCACTGTCAGAGGGTTAGTACTGAGGGAGCGCCGCACTGTCAGAGGGTTAGTACTGAGGGAGTGCTGCACTGTCAGAGGGTTAGTACTGAGGAAATGTTGCACTGTTGGAGGGTCAGTACTAAGGGAGTGCTGCACTGTTAGGGGGTGGGTACTGAGGGAATGCTGCACTGTCAGAGGGTCAGTACCGAGGGAGCGCCGCACTGTCGGAGGGTCAGTACCGAGGGAGCGCCGCATTGTCGGAGGTTCAGTACCGAGGGAGCGCCGCACTGTCAGATGTTCAATACCGAGGAAGCACCGCATTGTCGGAGGATCAGTACTGAGGGAGTGCCGCACTCCATCAGTACTGACCCTCTGATAGTGCGGCACTCCCTCAGTACTGACCCTCTGGCAGTGCGGCACTCCCTCAGTACTGACCCTCTGACAGTGCGGCACTCCCTCAGTACTGACCCTCCGACAGTGTGCCACTCCCTCAGTACTGACCCTCCGACAGTGTGACACTCCCTCATTACTGACCCTCTGACAGTGCAGAACTCCCTCAGTACTGACCCTCTGACAGTGTGACACTCCCTCAGTACTGACCCTCTGACAGTGCAGCACTCCCTCAGTACTGACCTTCTGACAGTGCAGCACTCCCTCAGTACTGACTCTCCGACAGTGCAGCGCTCCCTCAGTACTGACCCTCCGATAGTGCGGCACTCCCTCAGTACTGACCCTCTGGCAGTGTAGCACTCCCTCAGTACTGACCCTCTGACAGTGTGACACTCCCTCAGTACTGACCCTCTGACAGTGCAGCACTCCCTCAGTACTGACCCTCCGACAGTGTGCCACTCCCTCAGTACTGACCCTCCGACAGTGCGGCACTCCCTCAGTAATGACCCTCTGACAGTGCAGCACTCCCTCAGTACTGACCCTCCGACAGTGCAGCACTCCCTCAGTACTGACCCTCCGACAGTGCGGCGCTCCCTCAGCACTGACCCTCCGACAGTGCGGCGCTCCCTCAGTACTGACCCTCCGACAGTGCGGCGCTCCCTCAGTACTGACCCTCCGACAGTGCAGCACTCCCTCAGACGGTGCCACTCCACCTGTCCTTTCCCTCTCCTATCCTGAATGACGCTGTATTACCTGTATGTTGGTCATGTAGATGATGATTCCTCCCACTGCGATCATGCAGGCTGCAGGGAACAGCAGTATTGCAGAATCTGGAGCAGAGGGAGAGAATGAGTGCTGTGTATCAATATATAAGAAGGACCTTGTAATCCTGCAGAAGGTGTCACCCGCTCAGGTCATCGCAAATCACTTTACAAGCAAGGCAGTGTATTATTTGAAGTCTACTCACTAAGTGGTAAACAAAGGAGACAACTTCCACACAGCAATCTCACCTAAAGAGACAGTGTCATAATAAACAGCATTATGGGTTTTCTAACATGAGTTGAACAATAAACACTGGTTTCAATGAAAGCGCACTCTCAGGAGCCGAAACAGGAGCCCTCCCTCACTACCTCACACTCCCAACGTTCAGCGCGCTATCAGTTCCGCCCCTCCAATCCTACAACGCTCCCTCAGACTTGTCCCGCCAACTGCGTAGCCATCCCTCAGCACTGCCCCTTTGACAGACTAGTTGCCTCTCAGTCCCTCCAAGGGTACAGTGATTCATCAGTACTGTCCCCACCGACAGTACACGATCCGCACTGCCCCTCTGACAGTGTGGTGTTCCCTCAGCTCCCTCCCTCCGACAGTGCAGTGTTTCCTCTGTACTGTCCCTCTGGCTGTGTGGTGCTCCCTCTGTACTGTCCCTCCGACAGTGCAGCATTTCCTCTGTACTGTCCCTCTGACAGTGCAGTGCTCCCTCAGTACTGTCCCTCTGACAGTGCAGCATTTCCTCTGTACTGTCCCTCTGACTGTGTAGTGCTCCCTCAGTACTGTCCCTCCGACAGTGCAGCATTTCCTCTGTACTGTCCCTCTGACTGTGTAGTGCTCCCTCAGTACTGACCCTCCAGCAGTGAACCTCTACCTCGGCTGCCCCATCAACGTCCTTCCCTCCCTCACTGAATTAGACACGAGCATGTTGAGCAGCGTTCTGTACCTTCTCGAAACTCCTCCGATGCTGAAGCTGCCCGTGGCAAGACCTGGACACAATTCAGGCTTGGCCTGACAAGTGGAAAATGAGCTTCGCTCCAAGCCAAGGCCAGGCAATGACCATCTCCAACAAGAGAGAATACAGCCATCGCCCCTTGGCATTCAGCTATACTGCTGTTGCCGCGTCACCCACCATCAATATACAGGGGTGACCATTGACCAGAAGTTTAATCAGACTAGACATATAACATGTGCCATATATGGGGAGGCGGTGGTATCATCACTGGGCTGGTAATCCAGAGATCCCCAGGTAATGCTCTGCGGACCTGAGTTCAAATCCCAGCACTACACAGGCAGATGGTGGAACTTGAATTCGATAAATACCTAGAATTAAGAATCTAATGACGACCATGAGGCCATCGGTCGATTGTTGTAAAAAAAAACCACCATTTGATTCACTAATTTCCCTTTAGGGACGTTAGGAAATCTGCTGTCCTTACCTGGTCCGGTCTGGGCCTACGTGTGACTCTAGAGCCACGGCAATGATTGACTCTCCCTCCGAGCGGGGGCATTTAGGGGATGGGCAATAAATGCTGGCCTAGCCAGCGACGCCCGCATCCCACGAGCTCACTTTTTTAAAAAAAATGTACTGTGGGCAAAGGAGCAGGTTAGGGTCACAGTGAGTGACAGGCAGACACCCGCCAGGCCTCACATCCCATAATTAAAGGAAAGCAAACTTACTCTACTGTGCCCCTGTGTTTTTGCCCAGGAGCATAACTCTCCCCCCACCACCCACCCCACCAGCCATTAGCACACCCCGGAGTGAATCCAGCTCCATTACTACTGTGCCCCTGCATTACAAATTCCGTTGTATGGCCAGTACACTGCTCAGTCTAGGGTTATGAATCCAGGAATGCAATTCCTGCACTGTCAGAGCCTGTGATCGTTTCAGCCATATAGGCACACTGCTTCTCGCTGACTTGTTAGGTCAGTAATACGACCGTTACATTACCATATACGTTAACCCAGCAACATTACCTTACACTGCCGCACTGCGTTCTATTAGTCCAACAGCATTACTATTACACAAACGTACACTGGATCATCGGTTCAGCAATTTCAGGCTTGTCTTCACAGAATCACTGAATTTTAACGGCACAGAAGGAGGACGTTCGGCCCATCGTGTCTGCACCGACTCTCCGAACGAGCATCGTTGGCCTAGTGCCGTTGCCCTGCCTCTTCCCCGTTCCCCCCCACTGCACATTGTTTCTATTTAAATCGCCATCCGACGCCCTCTTGGGTGCCTCGATTGAACCTGCCTCCACCACCCTCTCTTACAGTGCATTCCGGACCCCAACCACTCGCTGTGGGAAAATGTTTTTTCTCCTCACCTCGCATTTGCTTCTTCCGCAAAACGCTTTAAACCCGTTCTCCACCCATTTTTCCAAGCGGGAACAGCTTCTCCCGATCGACTCTGTCCGGCCCCCCTCACGAATGAACACCTCTACCAGATCTCCTCTCGGCCACCTTCTCTCCCAGGGAGAACAGTCCCAGCCTCTCCAATCCGTCTTCGTAACTGAAGCGTCTCATCCCTGGAACCATTCTGGTAAACCTCTTCTGCACTCTCCCCAGTGCGTTCACACCCTTCCCATAGTGTGGCGCCCAGAACTGTACACAGTACTCCAGCTGAGGGTCTAACCAGTTATCTTATATAAGCTCAGCCTAACCTCCCTGACTCTTGTTCTCTGGGCCCCTATTAATAAAGCCCAGGATACTGTCTGCTTTATTACCCGCTCTCTCCACCTGTCCTGCCACCTTCAGTGATCTTTGCACACATACACCCAGGTCCCTCTGCTCCTGCAGCCCCTTAAGAATTGTACCACTTGTGCACTCTGCTTGGGCGCTTTAGCTAGTCCCACTCTGCTGTGTTTTGCACATGACCCCTGCATTTTATTCCCGTTCAGGTGAGTATCCAATTTTCTTTCAGAAACCACTATCTCCAGCCTGTCTCCACCATTTCCCTGTCTGTCTGTCTCTCCCTCTCTCTATCTCTCACTGTCTCTCTCTCTGTCTCTCTCTGTCTGTCTCTCTTTCTGTCTCTCCCTGTCCCTCTCTCACTCTGTCTCTGTCTCTCTCTCTCTTTCTGACTCTCTCTTTCGCTCTGTCTCTCTCTCTCTCTGTCTCTGTCTCAGTCTCTCTCTGTTCCTGTCTCTCTCTGTCTGTCTGTCTTTCTCTCTGTTTCTCTGTCTCTCTCTCCATCTCTCTCTCTCTGTCACTCTATCTGTTTGTCTCTCTGTCTCTCTCTGTCCCTTTCTCTCTAACTCTCTCTCTATCTCTCTCTCCTCTATCTCTCTCTCTCTCTCTTTCTCTCTCTGCCTCTCTATCTCTCTGTCTCTCACTCTGTTTCTCTGTGCCTCTGTATCTCTGTATCCCTCTCTCGGTCTGTCTCTGTCTCTCTCTTGGTCTCGGTCTCGGTCTCGGTCTCTGTCTCTGTCTCTCTGTCTCTCTGTCTCTGTCTCTGTTTCTGTTTCTCTGACCCTGTCTCTCTCTCTCTCTCTGTTTCTGTCTCAGTCTCTCTTTCTCCTTCTCCTTCTCTTAAATACATGGGGCTTCCCCCTCCCTCTCTCATTCACGTCACCGGCGATCTTAGAAGGAGCTGGACTCACCAGCAGTGGAGAAGGCGATCATCAGAGTGGCGGCGATGTACAGGGATCTGAGGAGATAACAAAAAAGAGCCTATTTAAAATCAGGCCTGTCTTGTGCCCACAGTTTGTTCCCCTTGCCCGTTTCCACTGGGAAGGAAGGAGTCCCCAACTATCCAGCGCCTTTGATGGCCAGCTCATGATCGCAGAGGTTCTTGAGGGCAGCTCACCACCACCTTCACAAGGGCAGTGTCAGGGTGTGCGCCACACCCACATTTCATAAGCGAGTGAATAAAAATAAGATCCCAATCACCACTATTGTTGTGACTTGTGAGTCCCAACTACACGCTTGTTGAGGGGTGACTGAGTGGGTACTTTAGGTAGAGTAGTTCCGCAGACACTTCTCAGGTGGAACGCATTCTGTTTATTCACGAGGTGCTCAGCAGTTACACTTGTGTGTTTCTACACCAAACTCCATCTACATACTTCTGCTGCCCACTCGCAGACTGCCGACTTCCAACCAGCCGCTAATTAACTCACTGACTACTAACTAGGTTAGCCCGGGCTACCGCGCTGTAGGTTACACAAGGTCATGTGGTCTTCCACTATCACGTTCTTCTTAAAGGTACACGACCACGCGTTAGATAAAACCATAGTTACCACATCCCTCCCCCTATACTCAGAAACATATTTACAACCTTTGTTCGGATTAGCAAATTGCTTGCGCTGGTAAGTTATTTACAAATTCCGTCTTTCTGAGGATTTCCTTAGGAGCGTATCAACTGAGCAACTCCGTTTTCTCAGCTCCGGTGGGTACAACATGGAATTCAGAAATATCTGTGCTGGGTTGAGATCTCGCGACAGGAAACATTGACTCAGTCGTGTGAGCTCTGGAGGAATCATTTCTTGATGGTCTGTCTCTTCCTCCCTCAAAAGGTCCACATGCCTCCACGTGACCCAGCCTTCCCACCTCCACGTGGTCAGACAGAGGTCCAGTCACCGCACTTATTTCACCCGCTAACCACTTTGGTCCTTCTCCAAAGGTCTTCACATAGGGCGTCTCTCCCGCGGTACACTTCCTGTCATGGCTAGGCCGGTCGTGTCCAGTTTTCTGACTTGCCTGACCCCCTTCCCCGCCTTCACCCGCTAAGCCCGGCATCATTCATCTCAATCTCGTCCGGAGTCGGCCTTTCGTTAATAACTCGGCAGGGGTTGTCGTGGTGTTGAGGGCTGGTCCTATCGTGGGAAAGGGAGCGCTCTAGCTTGGTGGCTGAGGAACCTCCAGTTGACTTTGTTTGTTGGAACTGCTCTTACGGCCAGTCGGATTGAGGGCGATGGTGACTTCGCCCCATGTGCGCCCGTCCATTTCGAGTGGGGCGCCAACAATGAGCAGGAACGTTGTTCCCAAGGAAGGTGCCAACATGGCCAATGTTTTCATCGTACCCACGGTCTTACCTGGCCACTCCCAAGGGAGCTGTTGAAGGGAACTTTTTTGCGCTTGGCGACGCTGGACGCGATTCTTCACTGAGCTCTCTATTTCACCATCCAGCCCAGGGTCACCGTGGATAGCCGCGCGCTATGGCCTTCATTCGGGATATTCCTGGGCGTGCGCCGTCCAGTCCAATTAACAGTGGCTCTCTGCCCTTTGGGAGGAGCGATCGCTCATGCTCCCCACAATAAGATGCCCACCTGGCTGGTTGTTTCATGTCTCCCGTTGACGTACGGTTTCCATTTCGTCCGATACGGGTTGTGGTGACCAACCACGGAGCTCTTCTCCTCTACTGGGTCCCGACCTGCCCAGTCTCTGATCTGTCGAGCACCTACCGGCGAGGAAATCCGAGAAATTTAACAACAACGCGAGGTCTCGAGGGACTGGGGACAACTTCGTCATTTTCCTGTAAAGACAAAAGACTAAGTGGCGCCTCCCAGAATTTCTGCTTCGTGGGAACGCCTGCAACCTTTGCCTCCAGAGCCTCTTCGGCTTTCATGCGGCTGTCTCTTCGGCCGTCCTGTCTCTCGCTTTCCTTTTTGTTTTTTGCCATCGGTGGGTGGAAAATTAGGCACTGCTGTGTCTTCTCCGCCAAACCCATTCTTCACTTCACTCAGAGGAGTGCAGGGCTCCTCGGGCACAATCTCCTTGTCGGCGAGCAGGGAATGCCGAAGCGTGAAATGACGGGGCGGTGACGTTGGGCGTGCAGCCTGACGTCACCGCGATCTCCCGATCGGCGGGCGCCCTTGCCGGAGTTGGCGGCGCGCCCGCCGAACTTGTCAAAGGCCTGTTAAGGCCATTAATTGACTAGTTAAAGTAATCCTCACCGCTGTCCGTCCAACCGGGGGTGGGGAGGGGGGGGTGGCGGGTGGGGGGAGCGGTGAAGAGCCCAGGCGGCCTCTGTGTTTCTCATAGAACCTCATCCACGGGCGGGATGAGGTTTCCTGAAGGTTTCATTCATTCGCAAAACAGGTCCCCGCTCACCCGACACTGTCACATGAGGGGACATGTCCGAATAATTTCAATCTTTCTTTTTTCCCCCAACTTTCGAAACTGGGGTTAATCTCTCGGAAGTGTCTCCGTGTCTCAGGGGAGATTTCTGGGCTCCTCCCTGGGCGTGCGTGAAAGAGCGCTGGGCCCCCTGACTCTCCCTCCTCCCCTCCACCCCCCCCACCCCACCACCCACCCCATCCGCTACCGGTCACGCGTCACGCTGGGTGGGCCTTAATTGGCCCGCCCGCGTAAAATGGCAGCGCGCAGCCGATCGCGGGCAGGCGATAGGCTCCACGCCCGCCCGCGCCCGACCAGCCCACCCGACAGGGAGAAAATTCGGCCCTTTTGGTTTCTCCTCATGCTTTTCCAGAGGTACGTACGGAGACAGGAGGGAAACTGGTGGTGGGGCGAGCGGGGGGTGCGGGTGAAGATCTATCGGCGGGTTTTCACTTTATTTTGGAGGTTGTCTACCTCGGCTCAGACTCCGTCCCTCAGGATGCTCCCTCCTGGCTTCTTTTCGAGGTCCCATGGTGCCTGTGCTCGAAACTTCCTGTCTTCCTCTAGGTTGTTGAGTCTTGACGCTCTCTCCTTTTGCAAGGCAGGAACACTTTCCAGCTTCCTTTCGGAGTCTCTGTGGCCAATCAAGGTTGATTTCCCTCGGCCGCTTTCGCCCGAGGAGGTTTGGGCCCCCCTGCCTCTCAACACCGACACTGGCGGCTTGACCGATTGGCTCCCGCGATGGACAGGAACTCCGCTAACGCCTTTGACTTGGATGTCTTCGCCCTTGCAAGTTTTTAATCTGGCGTCTGTGTCTTCCAAACTTGACTTATGTTCACCGTAATTCGGGTACTTGAAGGCATGCTCACCAGTTACTACGTTGGAAACTCCTGTGTCCACTTCCATTTTACTAGGCCTGCCATTTACCTTCACTGTTACATAAATTGGCTCTATTTTCCCTGCCTTCCAATTAAATTATGGATAAACAGCCTGAATTTGTTGCTTCAGGTTCTCCTCCACTGTAAACCTCAGGGGGTTTTTCTCCTTGGCTCGGACGCCTGCCCGAATTCGTTCCTTGCGCCGTTTCATTGGCCGGAATTTTGCTCTCGTCGGGTGAGCGGGGAACTAACGCATCAAAAACCTCCTCCCGCCCGTGGATGAGGGTTTTGCAGAAAAAAACTCCGAAGGCCGTAAGGGGTTGGGCGGGCGGCAAAAGATTTCATTCAATTAGATCTTTAATGGCCTTAATGGGCCTTTGAATTGCCGGCTGCCGGCTCCCCACGTACGGCAGCCGAGTGAAACATTGCGGGATCGGGCGGTGATGTCGGGACGTTCGCCCGCCCGACGAGCAGAAAGTCCTGCCCTTTATATGCCCATTTCGATGACAATAAGAACATTTGATTTGTTTTTTTAAAACCGCCAATCGCTGCGAACCTGCTCATTTCTACCTTGGCCGCTGGATTTTCGCCGCTGGGTCAATTGTTTTTATTTTTCCCGCCAGCGGCGGCTGTTTCCCGGAGGGAAGTAAAGGGGCAGGTGTTGCACCTTCTGCGGTTGCATGGGAAGGTGCCGTGGGAGGGGGTTGAGGCGTAGGGGGTGATGGAGGAGTGGACCAGGGTGTCACGGAGGGAACGATCCCTGCGGAATGCTGCCAGGGGGGTGAAGGGAAGATGTGTTTGGTGGTGGCATCATGCTGGAGTTGGCGGAAATGGTGAAGGATGATCCTTTGAATGCGGAGGCTGGTGGGGTGATAAGTGAGGACAAGGGGGACCCTATCATGGTTCTGGGAGGGAGGAGAAGGTGTGAGGGCGGATGCGCGGGCGATGGGCCGGACACGGTTGAGGGCCCTGTCAACGACCGTGGGTGGAAAACCTCGGTTAAGGAAGAAGGAGGACATGTCAGAGGAGCTGTTTTTGAAAGTGGCATCATCAGAACAGATGCGACGGAGGCGAAGGAACTGAGAGAATGGGATGGGGTCCTTACAGGAAGCAGGGTGTGAGGAGCTGTAGTCGAGGTAGCTGTGGGAGTTGGTAGGCTTGTAGTAAATATTGAATAGTAAACTTGAAACGTTGGATCGTTACCGAGGGCTTTGGCTAACCATGACCTTTCACCGAGATCCGCCAAGTCTTTAACATTTCTCGAATCTGGGGCACTGGGTGCCGTCAAACTTTGAATTAAGCTGTAGGCTTTATTGCCACATGCCAATAAGAGGACCGCTCGCCTCTTCTCTTCCCCCATAATGCCGTCGCTCGGAAATAGAACGCTAGAACGTTCAATATAACGAGGCCAGTCGCCCGCGGCTGGATCGAATGGATCAATTCCCCCGAATTGTGACGTGCTTTGAGGGAATTTGAGCGGGAGCTTCTACTCACCCCGGCTGTACGAGCTACAGCCCCCCTTTTGATCCTTTTGATTCCCTCTGTGATTTTCACAGTCGCCGCTGGTTCATTGCATCTTTCTTCTCGCCTTGCTTTTTCCTTCTTTCTCCTTGCCGCCGGTTTGTTGTGGCCTCGTCGCCAGTTTGCCGGGTCTCCGCTTTGCCCTCGTTTCATCCTCGTCACCGGTTTGTTGTGACTCGCGAGTCCCAACTACACGCTTGTTGAGGGGTGACCGAGTTGGTACTTTAGGTAGAGTAGTTCCGCAGACACTTCTCAGGTGGAACGCATTCTGTTTATTCACGAGGTGCTCAGCAGTTACACTTGTGTGTTTCTACACCAAACTCCATCTACATACTTCTGCTGCTCAACTGCAGACTAACGGCTTCCAACTAACGACAGAGTTAGCCCGTGCTACTCCACTATTGGTTACGCAAGATCATGTGATCTTCCTTTATGACATTCTTCTTAAAGGTATACCACACACCAGATTACCACAGCTATAATATCAGCTCTGATCAACATTTACATCTCTGCTTCTGTACCCCTGCACCCAGCTCCCTCCCAGTTCCCTCCTGCACTACGCCCATCTTTAAGGCATTCAGATAGGGAAACCGGACCAGCCAAATGGGGATTGTTAAGCTGGGGTCTCAGGCTAGGTTGCGGAGGTGTGCTTCGCAGTCTGGTCACCATGATGCAAATCGGGCTGCGTTCTTCCCCGGGGTAAATCGAGCAACAGTGTGGGTGTGCTTCCCCTCCTTCCCCTCCTCCTGCCACTCCAATGCTCGCCTCTCCTCCTCCCCTTCCAAATCCCATCACTGCCAATCTCCTTCTGCTCCCACCCCCCTTCCCTTCCCGCCTCCTCCTTCTCCCCTTCCCCGCCTTCCCTGCCCCCTCGTCCTCCTGCCTCTTCCTGCCCCGCCCCTCTCCGTCCTGCCCACCCACTCGTTCCCCTCGCCTCCCAGCGTTTTCCTGCCCTATCCCGCCCTCAGCTGGTTATCGCACTTGCCTCGCTTGAGGATCCACGTTCAGGGCTTCGGCACAAAGATATCGGGGGCTGGCGCTCCACCACAGAGGGAGCCCTGCGCTGTCAGAGGTGCCGTCTTTGGGGTGAGACTGTAAACTAAGGCCACGCCTACCTACCTGAGCGGACGTAAAAGGATCCCAAGGGACTATGCGGAAGGAGAATTATCTGCGGTGTCCTGGCCCCTAATTGCCCCCTTGAGAAGGTGGGGGTGAGCTGCCTTCTTGAACCTCTGCAGTCCATGTGGTGTAGGTACACCCACAGTGCTGTTAGGGTAGGAGTTCTAGCGACAGTGAAGGAACGGCCGATATATTTCCAAGTCGGGATGGCGAGCGGCTGGGAGGGGAACTTCCAGGTGGTGGGTGTTCCCCATGTATCTGCTGCCCTTGTCCATCTAGATGGTAGGGCTAGCGTTACAGTGCTCTGCTGTACTGGAGTGCACTACAAAGAGCTTCATTGGCTGTAAAGCACTTCCATACAATCCCATTCCCTACAGCCCCTCTCACCCCTTCCCTGACGCGCCCACTCCAACCACTCCTGCCCATTCCCCCACCCCCCTCCGCTCCCACCTACCCCGCTTCCCACCCCCACTCTCTTCTCACCGCCCCCCACCTCCCCCCAACAACCCCCAACCCCCCTTCACCCCAATCAACAAGCTGAAAACCCCCGGTAACCCGGAAAAGGTGGAGGACTTACATGGCCAGGAAACGCGTTACCATGGTACCGAAGTAGTCAAACAGGAAGCCGCAGGGAAGGGTTACGAAGCTGAGGGCAAAGGAAGCCAGGGTGAAGATGAGGGTGAAACGGTCATCCTGAAGATCGCAGTGCACTGGGGGAGAGAGAGAGAGAGAGGGAGAATGACAGTGAGGGCGAGTGAAAGAGAGTGAGAGGGGGAGAGAGAGAGAGAGAGAGGGAGAGAGAGAGGGAGGGAGGGAGGAAGTGACAGAGAGTCAGAGAGGGAGAGAGAGGAAGAGAAGACGAAGGCGCGAGAGAAAGAAGACCTAGAGTGAGAGGGAACAGGAGTGAGAGAGACTGAGGGGAAAAGAGAGTGAAGGAAAGGGATAAGTAAAGTCAGAGCGATAGAGGGTGAGGGGGTGGGAGGGAGAGGTAAGGGACAGGGGAAAGGCAGTGAGAAAGGAAGAGTGAGAGCGAGCGAGGAAGAGAGCGATAGAAGATGGTGAGAGGAGGAGGGCGGGTGAAAGGTGAAGAGAGTTCGTGGGAAAGGAAACCCATTTCTACAGCATCTTCCAGTCCCTCCAGACCTCCCACAGCAGTTACACAGCGAGTGAAGAAAGATCATTTCGAATAGCAGTCACATGCAAAGATGCGGTGACCAATCAGGGCATAGCATAGCACAACCATCTAATGGGCTAAATGGCCAGAGAGCCTCTCTTTAATGGTGTTCCTTGAGGGATTAATATTGGGGCCCGGGATGTATTCATTCACGGGATGGGGGCTTCACTGGCCCAGCATTTACTGCCCGTCCCTCATTGTCCCCTTGAGAAGGTGGTGGGTGGGGGTGAGCTGCCTTCTTGAGCCGCTGCAGTCCCCGTGTGTGGTGTAGGTACACCCACACAGCGCTGTTAGGGAGGGAGTTCCAGGATTTTGACCCAGCCGCGGTGAAGGAACGGCCGATATATTCCTAAGTCGGGATGGTGAGTGGCTCGGAGGGGAACTTCCAGGTGGTGGGTGTTCCCCATGTGTCTCCCCCAGTGTCCTGGTCATGGGATTATTTACATTCCCCTAAGAGGGAAGATTTGGGGGGGTTGCCTCAGTTTCATTCAGAGTAGCAGTGTCACTGGGCTAGCTCTCCAAGCACCCAGAGTAATGCTCTGATAACAAACTGGGTTCAAATCCCACCACAGCGAGCGATGGAATTTGGATTCAATAAACGAAAAAACCGGAATCAAAAGTCTAATGACGACCATGAAACCATTGTTGTAAAAACCCAAAAACCTGGTCCCTTTGAGGGAAAGAAATCTGCCGACCTTGTGTGGCCTACACGTGACTCCAGACCCACAGCAGAGCCATTCAGCTCTCGAGGGGCAGTAAACGCTGGCCCATTCTTTGGAAGGCTGTACCAGCGACAGTGCAGCACCCCCCTCAGCGCTGCCTCTCCGACAGGGCAGCACAGCTCTCCCTTAGCACTCTCCCTCTGAAGGAGTGGTACCTGGGAACGCCCCAGCTCTGGATCCTAACGTTCGCGTAGCACGTAGAGTAGGGCTTGGGCCCAAGAACAGGACAGAGGTGATGAGAATGAGACCAATGGCTAAATGCAGGTTACGACAGTGATGCCTCTGTGCCGGGCCACCTCACCGTGCCCGAGAGATGCTTGTTCCTTATTTTGTTTTGTTTTGCTCATGCACACAACGCAAATCCAATCCCTTGTTGCCCTTACTGGTGGCAAGCCACCTGCTGGGACCGCCGGAGTCCCCACAATGCACTTACGCAGCGATATTAAGCGGAGGCCTGAGGCCTACAGGCCCCTAGAGCCACTAATTTCAGGATTGGAACCCGGCGACACTGGCAAAAACAGCAATGCCGTTTCAAGTCAGCCTGGTGTGTGTCCTGGGGGGAGTTGGGTCGGGGGTGGGGGGGAACCTTGAAGGTGGGATCTTCCCATGCATTTGCCCTTCTGGTGGTAGAGGTCGTGGGTTCGCGGGTGAGGGAGCGATGTCAAGTTGCTGCTGTACCTCTCGGTGGGGGTGGGTACACACCGCTGCCACCATGTGTGACTGGTGGGGGTTGGGGGGGGACGAGAATCTGAATGTTTAAGGTGGGGGATGGGGAGCTGATCGAGTGGGGTCCTTGGTCCTGAGAGCACTGAGCTCCTTAAGTAACAATGAAGCTCCAAATATCCGGCCAATTGGACAGTACTCCATCACGCTCCTGACTTGTGCCTTGTAGATGGCGGGTAGGGTTTGGGGAGTCAGGGGGGTTGAGTTACTCACCGCAGAGGCCCTAGCCTCTGACCTGCTCTTCGAGTTTACAGCGTTTGTATGGCTGGTCCAGTTAAGTGGCCGCTCAATGGCAACCCCTATGATGATGACGATGGGGGGGGATTCGGCTATGGTAATGCTATTGGATATCAGGGGTGGGGTGGGGGGGGAAAGGGTTTGGTTCAGCATTGCTAAAGATAATTACGTCACCCCGACACTTACCGGTGCCGTTCCTCTCTCCGGACTCGCTGGCGTTGCGCAGCGGGAGACAGAGGTCGGAGAAGTACCCCTCTTCCTTCAGCACGAAGACCAGCGAGGCCCAGCCGAAGATGACGCCTGCGAAGCCCACGCACTCGAACAGCCCGCTGGTGAAGGTCAAAGCCCGCTTCACCCTCTCGCTCAGCGGCCCCACTCGCATCTCTCCCGGCCTGTGGAAAACTCCCCCGTCAATGTCCCCCGTCTTCATCAACCTGAAAGAAACAGATTTTTTTGGGCGGGGTGGGGATGGAGGGGGTTAATATTGGGCCTAGGGTACTGGGGGGGGGAAAGCGGCCCCTCATCTTCTTCCAATAGCCCCACACGATAGGGCGGTCGGAGGGTTTCAACCCCTCACCCCGAGACGTGGAGCCTCTGTCGGTACAGCACTCCCTCAGAGCTGACCCTGCGGCAGTGCTGCATTCCCTCAGCGCTGCTTTCCCCCCCACCCACCCACCCCCACCCCCCCTCACCTCCACAGCGTAGCGCTCCCTCAGTACTGCACCTCCGACTGCGCAGCGCTCCCTCAGTACTGCACCTCCGACTGCGCAGCGCTCCCTCAGCACCGAAACCACAGCCTTGATGAGGAGCCAATCGTGCCAAACACGCTCTCTGGCTCTCCGTTCCTCCCTGGATTTTACTGTTCTTCAAGTGTGTGGTTTTTTTTATAGAGGAGTCATAGAGTCATAGAGGTCTCTAGGGCACAGAAAAAGGCCCTTCGGCCCATCGCGTCTGCGCCGGTCAAACAGGGGCCTAACTACTCCAATCCCATTTCCCAGCGCTAGGCCCAAAGCCTCGTATGCCACGCGGCACCGCAAGTGCACATCCCAAACGCTTCTTCAATGTTCTGAGGGTTTCCCGTCACTACCATCCTGGGCTCCAGGTCCCCGCCACCCGCCCTCTAGCCGGGAATGTGAAAAAACAATCTCCTCGGAGCCCTCTCAGACAGAACTGGAGTCCAATCTTTAACCGCGTAACTCTCCGAGGGCAGGGAAGGAGATTGGGGGGAGGTGGGGGGGAGGGGGGTCACTGAATATCTTCCAGGCGGGGGTAGATAGCTTTGTAAATGGCAAAACACCGCGGAAAAACTCAACGGGTCTGATGGCACCTGGGGAGAGAAAGGCAGAGTTAACGTTTCGAGTCCGTGTGACTCTTCACAAGAGCTGGAAAAAGAGGGGGGTCGATAGATTCGCGTTAGGCCGGGGAAATCGAAGAGGGGGGGGGTGGCGGTGGGGTAGATAGATGGGCACGTGGAACTCGAAACGCGAGCGGGTCAGCCGTGGGTCTTACTGACGGCCCGAGCTGGCCCGAATGGCTTGCGCTTCTGCCCCCCATTTCGCCTGGCCCCCTATAGGCTTTCGTTTGGGAGGGATGATCTTCCCAGACGTGCGCCTCCGGGACATGCCAGCCCAGCCCCTTCGCTCTGCTCCACCACACCACCCCCCACCCCCGCTCCCCCCGGGCATCACGTCGACCGACGGGAGAGAGGGGGGGGGTGGCGCGTTCAAACCACTCACCCCCGCGCCGACACGCGCCCTCTCACCCCGTCCCAATACTAGGCCGCTTGTGAAAGCCATCCCCGCGCCAAGCGCCCGGTTGGAAAGGGGGCGGGGGACGGCCCCCTGCGATGGGAAGGTAACGGGAAGAGGGAGCAGGCCGGGGCTTCCGAGGGGGCTTCCTGGCCTCGGGATTGATGACGGGACCCGGGAGCGACTCCGTGTTTCCCACCCCCCACCCCCCACCCCCCGGCCTACCCCCAGTCCGAGCACCAGTCCCATTCCCGGTTCTCCGATGGAGGATACCAAATGGACAACATAAACCGACCAGCCCAACGATCTGACCCTTAAAATACCTTTACCCCCACCACCCGCCGTTTGAGTAAACTAAAACAAAGTAAATGAACGACCAGCCCCTCTTCCTGTCTCCCTCTCTGACTCTCTGTCATTTCCTCCCTCTCTCTCTCTCCCTCCCTCCCTCTCTCCCTCTCTCCCTCTCTGACTCTCTGTCATTTCCTCTCTCTCTCTCTCTCTCTCCTTCTCCCTCTCTCCCTCTCACTCTCGTTACACTCTTTCGACTAGAGTCGGATGAGCTAAACTAACCCATAACCGAATTAACAACTTGGCCGCTCCAAGGTTGGGGTGGTGGTGGTCACTGTAATAAGCACCAAAACTTGAAGGGGATATTATCTAATTTCGATTCCAGGCAGCGGCCTAGCGTTACAGGGAGATATAGCTGCAGAAAACTATCCCAGACACAGTCGCTAGGTTTCTGATATGTTCTAGACTGCTTATCCCCGATACGGATGTCAATTATCATCCCCTGTTAAAACCGGTCTGAATTTGTTGCATGTTTGCCTAGCCTGTTCGCTTATGTGGTCTATCACTTCTCAGCTGCCAACCGGGAGCCTACATACAACCCTCAGCACGGCCTTAATCGCTTTCATATCTAATTCATCTCTAAATTCCCCGCCGCCTGCTAACCACTCGAGGTATCGTCAATGATCATTGAAGCCAATGTCGCCTTTGATCACTGAGGCTACTCTACCCCCTTCCACCTATTGCCCGGCCTGCCCTGTCCATGTTGTAACCCGGCGCGTTTGGTTGACAGTCACGTCTCAGTCGTGGCTTATACGTCATCTGAAGGCGAGGGGGGTAGGCCATTCGGCCCCTCGAGACTGCCCTGCCGTTCAATAAAATCGCGGCTGGTCTGTTTGCGTTTCGCATTCCCGTCTACCCCCGCTAACCCTCGATCCCCTCGCCTGACAAGAATCTATCTCCCTCCGCCTTAAAAATATTCAGTGACCCCCCTCCTCCTGAGGCAGAGAGTTCCAAAGTCGCACAACCCTCGGGGAGAAAAAAATTTCTCCTCATCTCTGACCTAAAAGGGCGACCCCTCGTTTTAAAACAGTGCCCCCTCCTAGGTCGGGACTCACCCACAAGAGGAAACATCCTTCCCACGTCCACCTTGTCCAGGCCGTTCAGGATCTTGTGTCAGCTGTGGCTCAGTTCGTAGCACCCTCGCCTTTGAATCAGAGGGTTGTGGGTTCATGTCCCACTCCCGGAAACCAAGAACTGTGATTGTACTCGAAAGAGTTGCAATCTGTGACTGTTGATAACTCGAAAGAGTTTCAATCAAATCACCTCTCGCTCTTCTAAACTCCAGTGGAAACAAGCCCAGTCTGTCCAACCCTTTCCTCATAAGACAACCCACTCATTCCAGGTATCGATCTAGTGAACCTCCTCTGAACCACCTCCAACGCATTTACATCCTTCCTTACATAAGGAGACCCAAACTGCACACGGTATTCGAGATGTGGTCTCACCAATACCCTGAATAACTGGAGCATCACATCTTTACTTTTATGTTCAATTCCTCTCATAATAAAGGATAGCATTCCATTATCCTTCTTAATCACTTGCTTTGCCTGCACACTAACCTTTTGCGACTCATGCACTAGAACACCCAGATCCCTCTGCAACTCAGAATTCTGTAGCTGTTCTCCCTTTTTACTGATGCTCTGTTTCTTCATTCTTTCTGCCAAAGGGAACCACTTCACATTTTTCTACGTTATTACTCCATCTGCCAGATTTTTGCCCACTCGCTCAAACTATCCATATGTCGGCAACCTCCTCATGTCCTCTCGGTTGAATTTGCGTCTGTAATTTATCCAATTTGTTCCTTGGAGGTTTCCATAAAGGACATCCATTCAGGACTGTCCTTTGCCGCTGATGCTTCACCCTTTATGCTCCCTATTTTCTATCCCGGTTTAACCTAATTTATTTCTTTTCGCTTTGCCTTGGCCCGAAATGCCTGGAGCACGGTTTCTGAATGTTACTTACTCTACACTCCTCCACCTCGACTGCCTCTTGAACTGCAATGAATACTGCCTTTCTCACCTACTCCCTCATTTACAATCTTAAAGTATTGCTGCGAAAGGACATGTGCTGTTGAAGCTTTTTTGTCAAGACAATTTGCAAGAATTCCATGTGTAAACAGGACAACAATTTATACTGCACGAGAAGAGAGCGCTGAGAGGTTGGTTGGCAACCGGACTCTGATTGCTAGAGGCTTCGCCATTGGAGAATGCGCCAGTTAAGTGATGTCTGACAATTGGTGACCTTCCACTTGCTAACCAATCTGCGCTCTCTTCCCATGCAGTGTAAATTGTTGCTCCTTTACGCTTGGCATTCTTGTGGACGGTCCTGATGAGCGCAAGACAAAAATCTTCAACAATGTCTTTTCTTTCCGCAACACTCAAGTCCTGTACGGCCAAGGTTAATGCACGTGTGACCGCCCTACTTAATCCTTTCAGCTTGGAATTTGGTCCAAGCCCAGCTCAGGTAGGGTCCGTCCCAACGGCAGAGCGCTCCCATATCCCAGAGCAGGTACATGTGTTCCTGGGAAATGGAACCCCTCTTTCTCACACCGTTACTTCATCCGAGTTCAGCTTCCTAATCTTTTTGCACCAAAGCCAATTTGAACACGACCCAAGTGATAATCCAGAGATTAAGACCCTTGAGGTCCTCTTCTGTGACTTAGCTCCGAATCCCTGGTACTCCCCGAACATGACATCGCGCTGGCTTTTCCCTACCTTTTTGGCCCCACGTGGATCTGTCAAGAAGATGTGATAATTCTCGTAATGTGGTTGGAATTAATTGTAAAATAGAGTAATAGCGGGATGTGTCTATGTGCCTATATGTGTCTGCGTGTGTGTGTGTGTCTGTGTGTGTGTCTGTGTGTGTGTGTGTGTGTGTGTGTGAATTAGAGGAAGCCAGCCTGGGCGCTTGGATGTAAGGAGAGAGGGTAGGTTTGAAATGTTAACTAGGTAAACTTGGGGAAGTTTAGAAACATAGGTGTCAATGGAACATTTGCAGTTTGAAATTAACCAGACTAGCTTGTTTTCAAAGGAGGGGGTTAAATGTGTCACCTAGCCGGGTGAAGTTTAGAAACGGTGTGTCGATTTTCCCCAAAGGTTACTGGTAAAACTTAGTGCTATGAGAGGGTTTTATTATCAGGGAGATAAAGTCCAAAGACATAGTGAAACAATGGGTATTTGCATTCAAGGAGGAGGCTATGTACAACGAAGGAACAAGGGCTGTGTGTGAGGGAAGGCATTTTTAAGGTCTTACAAGTGTATGAAAAGCCTTCAGCATCTATGCTTCAAGCTGCTGTCTTCAAATGACTGAAGTTAAGGAAACTCACTTTGAATCCGACTTGTGCTCAAGGTATCATGTTTCTTTGCCTGGGTCTATTAAAATCTGTGTGTCTTACTGTTGCCTTAATGAAAGTGTAACTGGGAGTTAGATTGATTAGCGGATTTAGAAGTTATCACAGTATTAATTTGTAGATCTATGTATATATTTAAAATCAGTTCTCTTATTAATAAATGTTTAATCTAGTTTTATATAAACCTATAAGACTTGGTGGTCTTATTCCTACTGAATTCAAGGCACGCATCTTGAAATTTATACAAAGTAAAAATGAGTTGTGACAGTTGTTTCAAGCTTCCCTCTGGGATTTGAACAGCTCAGCATTGACCATCAGCTGTGTCATAACAGATCGCAAGGACTGGATGACACCCCCCTCTCTCTCCAATGCCCTTTCAAGCCGATTTCAGGCCTCCTCCGCCTTGACGCTCATTGAGAAATGTGCCATTTCTGGCTCTTTATCCTGCTCTCTGACCCACTAATTATTGAACCCCCCCTCTCCCCGACCCACGAGCCTCATATTACAATTCCCTAAGGGAAAAGCAAAATGCTGCAGATGCTGGAAACCTGAAATAAAACACAGAAAATTGTGCAGATGCTAGAAACATCTGGTCAGCAGGGTGTGACTGCAAGTGAGGCAGGTAGAGGGATCCAGTGTTCAGGAACAGAGGAGCCTCAGCTCTTGACCTTGTCCAACAGGTACAAGGTACTTGCTCCCTGTGTGGATGAGGAAGAGGGCTGTAGGGAGGATGAGCCAGCTGACCACGGCACCGTTCAAGAGGGGGGAGCAAAAAGACAAGTGGTAGTTGTAGGGGATTCTATAATTAGGGGAATTGATAGCATCCTTTGTAAGCAGGATCGAGAGTCCCGCATCGTCTGTTGCCTGCCCGGTGCCAGGGTGAGGGACATCTCTGACCGGCTTGAAAGGATATTAGAGAGGGGGCGGGGGGAAGGATCCAGTTGTTGTGGTCCACGTCGGGACAAATAACATAGGTAAGACTAGGAAAGAGGATCTGTTTGGGGATTATCAGGAACTAGGAACTAAATTAAAGAACAGGTCCTCAAGGGTTATAATCTCTGGATTACTACCCGAGCCACGTGCAAATTGGCATAGGGAGGCGAGAATAAGGGAAGTAAACACGTGGCTAAAGGAGTGGTGCGGGAAAGAGGGGTTCCATTTCGTGGGGCACCGGCATCAGTATTGGAACAGGAGGGATCTGTACCGTTGGGACGGTCTCCACCTGAACCGATCTGGGACCGATGTTCTAGCGAGAAGGGTAAATAGGGTGGTCAACAGGACTTTAAACTAGAAAGTGGGGGGAAAGGGTAAAACTCCAAGAAGTATGACTAATGGGAAACAAAGCAGCAGGTTAGTGTGTTTGGGGGTGGATTCAACTTCATGGAAAATTATGAAAAAACTGAAAAGAAAGGAGAGCCCAGGAGAGGCTATTAAAGTCTCCAGAACACAAAATAGGACAGAGTGTTTGGAAAGGGCTAGGAATCTAACTTCAAGCACATCGGATAAAGGGACGACAATGAGAAATGGGACGGGAAATACGGGACTGAAGGTGTTGTATCTGAGTGCACGCAGTATACGAAATAAGGTAAATGAGCTTGTGGCGCAGATTGAAATCGGCAGGTATGATGTGGTGGGCATCACTGAGACATGGCTGCAAGGGGATCAGGACTGGGAGCTAAATCTCCAAGGATATACATCCTATCGAAAAGATAGGCAGGTTGGCAGAGGGGGTGGGGTTGCTTTGTTAGTAAGAAATGAAATTAAATCGATAGCAAGAAATGACGTAGGGTCAGATGATGTAGAATCTGTGTGGGTAGAGTTGAGGAACCGCAAAGGTAAAAAATACCATAACGGGAGTTATGTACAGGCCTCCGAACAGTAGTCAGGATGTGGGGCACAAGATACACCAGGAGATAGAAAAGGCGTGTAAGAAAGGCAAGGTTACAGTGATCATGCGGGATTTCAATATGCAGGTCGACTGGGAAAATCAGGTTGGTTGTGGATCCCAAGAAAAGGAATTTGTGGAATGTCTACGAGATGGCTTTTTGGAGCAGCTTGTGGTGGAGCCCACTAGGGAACAGGCAATTCTAGATTTAGTGATGTGTAATGAGGCAGATTTGATAAGGGAGCTTAAGGTGAAGGAAACCTTAGGAGGAAGTGACCATAATATGATAGAATTTACCCTGCAATTTGAGAGGAAAAAGCTGGGATCAGATGTAACGGTATTACGGTTGAATAAAGGCAACTACAGAGGCATGAGGGAGGAGCTGGCCAGAATTGACTGGGAGATGAGCCTAGCAGGAAAGACAGTGGAACAGCAATGGCAGGAGTTTCTGGGAGTAATTTGGGAGACACAGTAAAAATTCATCCCTAGGAAGAAGCAGCAGCATACTAAAGGGAGGACGAGGCAACCATGGCTGACAAGGGAAGTCAGGGACAGCATAAAAGCTAAATTGAAAGCATACAATGCGGCGAAGAGCAGTGGGAAACTAGGGGATTGGGAAGCCTGCAAAGACCAACAGAGGACGACTAAAAAAGAAATAAGGAGGGAGAAAATTACATATGAAGGTAAACTAGCCAGTAATATAAAAGAAAATTGCAAGAGTTTTTTTAGATATACAAAGGGTAAGAGAGAGGCAAAAGTGGACATTGGGCCGCTGGAAAATGACGCTGGAGAAGTAGTAGTGGGGAACAAAGAAATGGCGGAGGAACTGAATAGGTACTTTGCGTCAGTCTTCACGGTGGAAGACACGAGTAACATCCCCAAAGTTCAAGAGAGTCAGGGGGCAGAGGTGAGTATGGTGGCCATTACCAAGGAGAAGGTGCTAGGAAAACTGAAAGGTCTGAAGGTGGATAAATCATTTGGACCGGATGGATTACACCCCAGAGTTCTGAAGGAGATAGCTGAAGAGATAGTGGAGGCATTAGTGGTGATCTTTCAGGAATCACTGGAGTCAGGGAGGGTCCCAGAGGTCTGGAAAATCGCTAATGTAACTCCCCTGTTTAAGAAGGGAGTGAGGCAAAAGACGGGAAATTACAGGCTGATTAGCCTGACCTCGGTCTTTGGTAAGATTTTAGAGTCCGTTATTAAGGATGAGATTTCAGAATACTTGGAAGTGCATGGTAAAATAGGGCAAAGTCCGCATGGTTTCATCAAGGGGAGGTCATGCCTGACAAATCTGTTAGAATTCTTTGAGGAGGTAACAAATAGGTTAGACAAAGGAGAGCCAATGGTTGTTATCTACTTGGACTTCCAGAAGGCCTTTGATAAGGAGGCTGCTCAGTAAGATAAGAGCCCATGGTGTTAGAGGCAAGGTACTAGCATGGATAGAAGATTGGCTGTCTGGCAGGAGGCAGAGAGTGGGGATAAGGGGGTCCTTCTCAGGATGGCGGCCGGTGACTAGTGGAGTTCCGCAGGGGTCAGTGTTGGGACCACAACTTTTCACTTTATACATTAATGATCTAGATGAAGGAACTGAGGGCATCCTGGCTAAGTTTGCAGATGATACAAAGATAGGTGGAGGAACAGGTAGTATTGAGGAGGCGGGGAGGCTGCAGAAGGATTTGGACAGGTTAGGAGAATGGGCAAAGAAGTGGCAGATGGAATACAACGTGGGGAAGTGTGAGGTCCATGCACTTTGGTAGGAAGAATAGAGGCATAGACTATTTTCTAAATGGGGAGAGAATTCAGAAATCTGGAATGCAAAGGGACTTGTGAGTCCTAGTCCAGGATTCTCTTAAGGTTAACTTGCAGGTTGAGTCGGTAGTTAGGGAGGCAAATGCAATGTTGGCATTTATTTCGAGAGGACTAGAATATAAAAGCAGGGATGTGCTGCTGAGGCTTTATAAGGCTCTGGTCAGACCACATTTAGAATATTGTGAGCAATTTTGGGCCCCGTATCTCAGGAAGGATGTGCTGGCCCTGGATAGGGTCCAGAGGAGGTTCACGAGAACGATCCCAGGAATGAAAGGCTTAACATATGAGGAATGTTTGAGGACGCTGGGTCTATACTCAATGAAGTTTAGAAGGATGAGAGGGGGGGGATCTGATTGAAACTTAAAGAATACTGAAAGGCCTGGATAGAGTGCGATGTGGGAAAGATATTTCCATTAGTAGGAGAGACTAGGACCCGAGGGCACAGCCTCAGAGTAAAGGGAAGACCTTTTAGAACAGAGATGAGGAGAAACTTCTTTAGCCAGAGAGTGGTGAATCTATGGAATTTATTGCCACAGAAGGCTGTGGAGGCCAGGTCATTGAGTGTATTCAAGACCGAGATAGATAGGTTCTTGATTGGTAAGGGGATCAAAGGTTACGGGGAGAAGGCGGGGAGAATGGGGGTTGAGAAACTTATCAGCCATGATTGAATGGTGGAGCAGACTTGATGGGCCGAATGGCCTAATTTCTGCTCCTATGTCTTATGGTCTTATGGTCTTAAACCTGAAATAAAAACAGGAAATGCTGGCGGCGGCGGGGGGAGGAATGGGGGGAGGGAGGGGAAATCTCAGCAGGACTGAGAGAGAAACCGGGTGAGCGTTTTGAGCCCTCCTGACCCTTCTTCCGACCCCTTCTCCGTCGTGCTACCCCTCGTTATCCGCCTCCTCCTCCTTTCGGACAGCACCCCCTCCCCACCTCCCCCAACCCCCTCCCCCATCGGCCCCAGGGCTGCTGACGTCCACCCCATGGCCCTCGCGGGCAGCAAGTGCGTTAAACCTGTCGGGGGGCATGGGGAGGGGGGTCAGAGTGCGTTACACGGCCTCTCCGGCCTCGCGTCATCCAGAGCCTCCCGCCGCCGTGTGTTTTTTTTTGCCCCCCACCTCTCCCTCCCTCCCTCTCTCTCTCTCTCCCCCCCACTACCACCCCGGAACCAGCGCCGAACGCCCAAACCAGGAGGAATGGAAAAGCAGCATCGGGATACTCACCACCCTGGAGTTCACTCGCACGGCGAGAGGCACTGAGGCTAAAAGCAACGCTTCCCTGCCTTTATAATCGCCGCAATCGCCGACCTCTGCTCCCTGTTCACAATGCAGACTGATAATGATGTGCCCCTTTCACAGGGTGTGGGGACATCCCGGCCGCATTATCAGGTTAGGTCTAATTTACAGAGAGATTGGAAGATAGATACCTACATGCAGAGAGAGAGAGAGAGAAGGAGAGAGAGGGAGAGAGAGAGACAGAGGTGGCGGGGGAAGAGAGAGTGGAGAAGGAGAGAGAGAGGGGAGGGGGGGGTAGACAGAGAGAGAGAGAGAGAACCAGGGGTGAAGACCGAGGGCAGGGGGGAGTGGGCACCCGAGCGGCCATTTGACTCGGGCGGGCCAATGAAGGCCGATGGCTCTGAGCGCTACCTGTGCGGGTGGCGGGGGGAGGGGAGGGGAGGGGAGGGGAGAGGAGGGGAGGGGAGGGTAGAGGAGGGGGGGGTGGAGGGGAGGGGACGGGAGGGGAGGGGAGGGGAGGGGAGGGTAGAGGAGGGGAGGGGAGAGGAGGGGAGGGGAGGGTAGAGGAGGGGGGGGTGGAGGGGAGGGGACGGGAGGGGAGGGGAGGGGAGGGGAGGGTAGAGGAGGGGAGGGGAGAGGAGGGGAGGGGAGGGTAGGGGAGGGTAGAGGAGTGGAGGGGAGGGGAGGGTAGAGGAGGGGAGGGGAGGGGAGGGCAGGGGAGGGGATGGGAGGGGAGTGGAGGGGAGGGGAGGGGAGGGTAGAGGAGTGGAGGGGAGGGGAGGGGTAGAGGAGGGGAGGGGAGGGTAGAGGAGGGGAGGGGAGGGTAGAGGAGGGGAGGGGAGGGTATAGGAGGGGAGAGGAGGGGAGGGCAGGGGAGGGGAGGGGAGGGGAGGGGAGGATAGAGGAGGGGAGGGGAGGGGAGGGTAGAGGAGGGGAGGGGAGAGGAGGGGAGGGGAGGGGAGGGCAGAGGAGGGGAGGGGAGGGTAGAGGAGGGGAGGGGAGGGGAGGGGAGAGGAGGGGAGGGGAGGGCAGAGGAGGGGAGGGGAGGGTAGAGGAGGGGAGGGGAGGGGAGGGGAGGGGAGAGGAGGGGAGGGGAGGGGAGGGTAGAGGAGGGGAGGGGAGGGTAGAGGAGGGGAGGGGAGGGTAGAGGAGGGGAGGGGAGGGGAGGGGAGGGGAGAGGAGGGGAGGGGAGGGGAGGGGAGAGGAGGGGAGGGGAGGTGAGGGAGGAGGGGAGGGGAGGGGGAGGGGAGGGGAGGGGTGGGGAGGGGAGGGGAGGGGAGGGTAGAGGAGGGAGGGGAGGGTAGTGGAGGGGAGGGGAGGGAAGGGGAGGGGAGGGAGGGGAGGGAAGGGAGGGGAGGGGAGGAGAGGAGGGGAGGGGAGGGGAGGGAGGGGAGGGGAGGGGAGGGGAGGGGAGGGGGGGGAGGGAGGGGAGGGAGGGGAGGGGTGGTATTGGAGGGAAGGGGGAGGGGAGGGCAGGGGAGGGGAGGGGAGGGGCGGGGAGGGTAGAGGAGGGGAGGGGAGGGGAGGGTAGAGGAGAGGAGGGGAGGGGAGAGGAGGGGAGGGGAGGGGAGGGCAGAGGAGGGGAGGGAAGGGTAGAGGAGGGGAGGGGCGGGGAGGATAGAGGAGGGGAGGGGAGGGTAGAGGAGGGGAGGGGTAGAGGAGGGGAGGGGAGGGGAGGGGAGAGGAGGGTAGAGGAGGGGAGGGGAGGTGAGGGGGAGGAGGGGAGGGGAGAGGAGGGGAGGGGAGGGTAGTGGAGGGGAGGGGAGGGGAGGGTAGAGGATGGGAGGGGAGGGTAGTGGAGGGGAGGGGAGGGGAGGGTAGAGGATGGGAGGGGAGGGTAGTGGAGGGGAGGGGAGGGGAGGGTAGAGGAGGGGAGGGGAGGGTAGAGGAGGGGAGGGGAGTACAGAGGAGGAGAGGGGAGGGGAGGGTAGGAGAGGGGAGGGGAGGGGAGGGGAGTGGAGGGGAGGGGAGGGGAGAGGAGGGGAGGAGAGGGGGGATGAGGGAGAATTGGGACCGGCTCTCTCTCTCTCTCTCGCTCGGGTGCGCGAGAGGGAGCTTCAATCTCCCCCCGAGGCACGGAGCGGGATTCAATCCACCTTCGAGCGGTGAAATGAAGGTTGAGACGTGTATTTAAACACCTCCCCTCCTCCTGCGACTGAGTCACGCCAGCCGGGGACACCCGTGTGTGTGTTTTTATATATATATATAGGTCTAGAAAACTCTTTCGTCCGTTCGATAAAAGCTTCGGAGGGGGTGGGGGGGGGAACCTCCGATCGGCAGGGCT
This sequence comes from Cetorhinus maximus, assembly GCF_964194155.1. Classification (NCBI taxonomy): domain Eukaryota; kingdom Metazoa; phylum Chordata; class Chondrichthyes; order Lamniformes; family Cetorhinidae; genus Cetorhinus; species Cetorhinus maximus. The sequence goes on from NW_027597029.1 coordinate 111,051, forward strand.
GTGAGGCTGGGGCGGGCGGCGCTGGCCGGCCGAATTCCTCCAGCCAGGCTTCTCGAATGGCCGCTCGCACACACCGGGCGGGCGCGCGGCCGAACGGGGGCATCGGCAAACCCGGGGAGGGGGTGGGGGGGGTGGGGGCGTGACGCCAGGGCCCTCACCGCGCCTTGAGATTAGCATGCGCCGTTCCCCCATGTGGCGGGGGGATCAATCTGACGAGGAGAAGGGACAGGAGGACCACCATTCGGCCCATCCTGTGCCAGCTCGTGTTCATAGCACCCTCGCCTTTGAATCAGAAGGTTGTGGGTTCATGTCCCACTCCCGGAAACCAAGAACTGTGCATGTACTCGAAAGAGTTACATGCGATCGGTTGATAACTCGAAAGAGTTACATGCGATCTGTTGATAACTTGAAAGAGTTACTTGCTAAACAAACAAAAACGGCAGGAGAGGGTGAGTATCTCCCAATCGGAGGTTCATAGTCTGGGTTGCATGGAGGGAGGGAGGGAGGGAGGAGCTGGGCAAGGTGGGGAGGAAGGAAGGGTGTTCTGGGAGGATGTGTTGATGGGTTGGGGGTGGGGGGGGGTGGGTGAGATGAAGAGGGGATTGAGCTCGTGGGCAGCAGCACGAGGTCTGGCGTGGACCTGTCCAAGCGGTGACCGTTCCTGCGCGATTCTACTCAGCCCGCGTCCAGGCCCCACACACGCGCGCGCTCACCGCGACTCACGGTGTAAAGAAACTCCCGCTCGTCCAGACCCTCAGTGGAACACTCGCCAACGATGCGAAATCTTCATCGCCTGGTGACGAAGGAGAGAGAGGGGGAGGTTTGGGGGTTGGAGGGCGGCGGGTGTGTGGGGTTGTTGGGGAGGGGGGTGGTTATTCGAGAGAGGAAGAGGGGGAGGAGAGAGGGGGGGAAGAGGGTCCTGGCAAGGGGATGGAGGTGTGGTGACAAGAAGGGGAGATGGGGAAGGGGAGGAGTGAAAGGAAGTACACTTAACAGCTACAGGACAGGCCAAAGCAC